>NC_057805.1:257212697-257320620 GCF_018294505.1 Triticum aestivum
CAATGTGGGTGCGGGGCGCCATGTGGCGGCATCCCATTGGCTGCGGGCGGCGGCGGCTTCTGTCCGGCCCCGGGCGGACGTGTCCGGCGGCGCGGAGGAGCGGGTTAGGGTTTGATCTGCGAATGTATTTCGGGAGGGATGCATATATATAGGTAGAGGGAGCTAGGAGACTCCAAACGGAGTGTGGTTTTCGCCCACACGATCGTGATCGAACGACCAAGAGCATGGAAGAGACTTAGAGGAGTTTTGGGCTTTTTAGAGAGGGGTTTTGCTGCAACACACAAATGGACTTTGCGGTTGCCCGGTTAACCGTTGGAGTACCAAACGACCTCCAAATGGAACGAAACCTGACCGGTAGTCTACCGGTGGTATACCAAGGCCACTTGGCAAGCCTCGGTCCATTCCGAGAACGTTCAACACCTGCTCATGAAAAGAAGACAAGAGGGATGCACTGGAAGAGGTGGGAGTGCCGGATTGCAAAACGCACAACGGGGAAAATGCTCAGATGTATAAGACGAACACGTATGCAAATGCAAAGCACATGATGACATGATATGAGATGCATGACATGAAAAAAATGCAAAACGAAAGACAAAACCCGACCACGAAGGGAATATCATAACACATAGCCGAAAATGGCAAGAGTTGGAGTTACAAATATGGAAAGTTACATCCGGGGTGTTACAGAGTGACTCCACCATATGTGACTTTGAGTGCACCTACCTTGAGGGAGTGAGTGAACCACCACATAGAGAGAGTGTGATAGTCAATAGGTCATGTGACGACATTTTGAACTCTAACGACTTAACCTCTAACTCTATTGTGTCTTCTCATATGGTGCTAGGTCCAATATATGATGACGCGCCGATCCTCAACAACTTCGTCCTTCCTTTGGACAAGACGATGGCCATGGTGGAATATGATTCACCCCCCACATGGTTCCATCACGATGAAGATGACCACCATTTGGTGTTTACCACCTCACCTACACCTCTTGAGTGGAATGAGAATGGTAATATATGTGAAGGTGATGCTCTAGTCCCACTAGTGGACATTCTTGACCTCGATTGCTTGCACGATGTTGATCAACCTATTACCATGCTTCATGCTAGTGCCACTTCCCCATGCGATAATTTACCCATTTATGATGAGTTTGATGATTGCCATTTGGAGTCTATTAGTTGTGATGCCATGTTACATAGGATTTCTTGTGACAATTCTTTAGGTCACATCATGTTTGACAATCTGCTTGACTTGTCGTATGCTATGCATGAGATCAATCATATGTCATATTTGCAAGCTCTTCGTAGTAACTATGCATATGCCATCAAAATAAACCCAACTTGCACATATGGCATAGATGACGAGCCCATGGTTATTGGCATTTGTTTTTCTTGTGATCATATTGATATGCTCCCTTTGCATCATTTATCTCATATGCCATGCCATGACAACCTAACTTCGGATATGCATTGTTTTGGATGTTTTCCATTTTCTCCATATGGTGTTTCCAATATTGCTCATGAGGAGACCCCCATAGTTTCCTCATACATGTTAGGAGATTCTGATTCATCCTATCCATTGCATGATCCTCATACTTATGTGCACAGTATGCTCCCCATGAATAAACATGTTATTGATGTGCCATATACTTGCATTCTCAATTTGTGTCCCCATTGTGTTATACACAATAACTATTTTTTCATGATGGATGACATGTTCTTATACCATGCATCAAAATTTCTTTGAGCGATGCTTATCTTGTACTAACTCACACGTGCACATACACATCAAGATGGAAGATGTGCACATTTACCACGCACACAATTTCTTTGGTTTGTGTCTATTTTGTGTAGGTACCCATGAATACTTGTCAACCTCGCAATCCCTCGAGTTGACAAAATGAGAGTTGACAAAACGAGCTCTAGAGAGCAATGATGACTTGGGATCCCATGGATTCTATTTCCCACCACTCTCTTCACGCAAAGACTTCGTGCATTTCTTCTACATGGCCCTCACTTGGCTATGGGTTATTGTCCATTACATATTCTATGCCCATCTTGCCATGTTCACTTTGCATGATATGCTCATTCCTATGCCTTTTCCATGCACTTGTGACCCATGCTTTGCATTACACATGATGATTGATTCTAGTACTTGTATGTGTATTTGCAGGCTTGGTGGAGATATTGCTTATTATTGCCACGTTCCACCTAGCTATGACCCATTCCTATGATGATACTATGATCTTGCTTTGTGTTCGTGCTTGAGATATGTCATGTGCATTGCCTATGCCTATTTTTTGCTCACATGACATGATTGCCATGATTTCCTGTAGTATGTTGCATCTTCGCACTACTAGCTTGCACGACTTGATTACTATGATTGCTTGCCTTGTTGCATCACCGATGATTCATACTTGCTCGCTTCATGCGGTTGATGACAACCATCTACATTCTTTGCACATGATTATTATTGCTTCTTGTCATATATCTCCATATGTTGCCTCTCTCATGCTAGATGATTTGCCTTGTATTGAGTGCAATTATGCCTTTAGCCTTGATAATGAGTTTGCCCCCATAGCATTCTCACTTATATTTGGAGATTTTGACATATTTCTTGGGAAGCATGCTTGCCTTACCTCTTTGCACCATATTCCTCGTGCCATGAATATAGCCATTGTTGCATCATATTATTCATGCACTTGTGCTACTAATGGTTGTGTGCAAGAGAAGAGAACCATTATGATGGATGATGTGCTTATCTACCATGCGCATACGTACTTCATTTTGTTGTCTGCATGTGTAGGATACTTGGACTTTGTGTCGACTTCCACTTCACGTGAGTTGACCATTCGAGCTCTTGAGAGCGAGCCTCATACACTCTACCATGACTCGCTTCTACACCGCATTTGCTTGCGCTTCGGCATTGTGAAGGATGCACAAGGACACGCCTACAAGGTGACATCTTTCTTGAGCATGGATATTATGGATCATACTACTTGTGTTGCTTGCACCATGAGAGTTATTGTTCACCTTGGACCACTTGATTGCACACATGTTAGAGATCTTGCTTCGACTTGCCATTTTCAAATTTCCATGCCTCATGACATATATACCTTGTGTGTTGCATCCAATTCTTGGATTACTTGCTCCTATCATATGTTTGGTTGCAACAATTCACATATGCTTTGTCCCATTGTTTGTCACATGATTCACTTGATTGCCTCACACATGATGAACAATTGCTGTATCTATTGTGTTGAGTGCCACACTATCTTCACGACACCCTATGCACGTATTGCTTGGATTGTCTTGCACTTGACCACGTGTTTATACATATCATCTTCTTTGGTGTTGTGAATGATTCTTATGCCTACCATCGACCTTTCATTGAGAAATTTGTGAATGCTTTCTATGACCTTGAGGTTGATGCTTATTCCCTTGTCAAACATATTTGCATCTCTACCTCACAATTGCATACTTGTCCCCATGATATCTTTGCTTGTGCTCAACTCATATGCTTACATGCCATGTCACAATCCTTTGTCACACACTATGCTATGCTTAATGATGACACTTGTTTGGTGAATTACCTCTTGAATGGTTGGTTTTGCACTAACGCTAACCACATTTGTTTTGTCAAGTGTTTGCTGTCCTTACTCCTTTTGAAGGAATCACAAGACAGTGCGACATTAGAGAGTGCCCAATTCGAGCTTCAAGATGACAAATACTTGGTGAACGTCCAATTATACACGGCGAAGCCATCTCCTTCCCATGGTGATTTGGTTTTCTATCCAAGGTCAGATCTTTCCCAAGGGGGGGAGATGATGCGGAGCATCCTATGGACATCACCATGTCGAGAGTCCGTTCAGCGAGTGACACATGCGACATCTAGTTCACATACACAAAGGTGAATCATCTCGTTTAGACGTGCTCACTTGACCCCTTCAAGGATGGTATACTACTTGACACTTCTCCCGTGTGCATGTATAGGTATTGTCGGAGCTTCATAGATGCCGAGGAGGATTCAAGCGCCAAGGAACAACTACACCATCTGCGAGGGAAGCCTGGAAGCGACGATGCAAGAAGGAGTTGCTGAAGCTATAGCGGCCGGACCTCCGGGCCAGTGGCCTGACAACCGGCGCCTGGGCAGCCGCATAGGAGCTGCTCCAACAGACGACAACAACATTAGCAGCCAGACATCCGGCAGAACCCTAGCCATCCGGCGCCTCAGGAACGCCCGGACATCCGGCACCCGTCCCGGAAATCTGGCAGCGATATATCCAGAGAGCAACTGAAGTGCCACTTTACCCCGGAAAACCGACCGATACCCCGGACATCTGGCTCATCCAGAAGCCCCAGACATCCGGCCCCCAGCCCGGATGTGCGGCACCTACGTGTGCCTAACCGGGCCAGAGGCCCATGTTGTCGGATCGTGGGTTCCGGCAAACCATTGAGGTTCGAACTTTGGGGTGCGCACGAAGAACTCTCTCTCCCTAGCTCGCCCGCTCAACGATCTCACGGCCTAGCTCGATGAACCCAAAGAACACGGGACACAGAGGTTTATACTAGTTCGGGCCACCGTTGTGGTGTAATACCCTACTCTAGTGTGGTGGTGGTGGATTGCCTCGCGGGCTGAGGATGAACAGTACAATGGATGAACAGCCTCCTGAGGAGAGATGTTCTTGAGCTTGGTGAGCTGGTGCGTGTGAGGGTGGTCCGAATGATCGGTCCTCCTATGGTGGTGCCTAGTCCTATTTATAGAGGCCCTAGTCCTCTTCCAGAATGTAGGCGGGAAGGGATCCCACAACGGCCAATTTTGAAGTGAAACAACTAGTACAAGCTATCCTAACAAAAGGTGGTCTTCGCCTGCCAAAGGCTCTGGCGCCGTTGCAGCTGTGGGCTCTGCGATGACCTCCGTCCCGCTGTCCTTCTGGTCTTGGTCTCGTTGCACCAATACGAAAACCTTTGCCTGATGTCTTGGGACTCCTCGCCTGCGCATGCCTCTTTAGCACCAAAGAGGAAACTGGTACACTGCGCCCGCTGGGACCCGCCTGCCTTGGTCATCATGGCTCACATCACGTGAACCTCGCGAGGTGCCCCTTGCATAGATATCTCCGCTCCTTGGGAGCCAGCCTGGTGAGGCTGCCCCCATGGAGGTCTTGGTGTCATCTGCCTCACGAGGCTTGGCCCCTCGCGAGGGTCTTGAGTGGTTGCTGCTAAAGCTGGGCCGTACCAGGCCATTGGTGGACCCACGCCATGGGCCGCAGGCAGGCAAGTCTGGGTACCCCCATTCCCAGGACGCCAAGAGTAGACCTCGGGCCCAAGGCGCGCTCAAACATGGCTTCAGGGCGAAGCCAATGGGCATTGCGGAGCGCCGCGGGCCCCAACCGCCTGCGGCCTTGTTTGACGCGTGGCGTTTGATGGGACGTGGGCATCTCCACTTCCCCACGCTGCCTCAGCAACCGTTCGACTTGACGAGTCCCTGCTGCATGTAGGAGAAAGCCATCATTACCTGCGATCGTGGAGGCCGGCGGTTGGCCTCCTTCTGGCTATAAATGAGGAGAGGGGCGGAGCCCCCGTCGCTCATCTCTTTCTCCACTCCGCCTGCTTCTTCTTCTTCCTATGACACCCATGGCACCGATAAGGAGATTCTCCACCGCTGGGAAGGGAAAAACCCCCCGTGAAGAGCGGGGGCCACTTCCGCCGAAGAAGAGGTTGGCCCGCTCCCGCGACGTCGTCGTGAGGCAGGGGCCGACGAGGCCTTGGCACGAGTGGCCTCCCCCTGGCTATCCACTGCCCTTGTACGCCCAGGCACAAGGCTCCAGAGGAGGAAGCAGCAGCCCGCGTCGTTCGCGCCATGGCTGCGGTGGCCGTGCTATGGTGGCATGCACCGCCGGCCCACGTACTCATGCCGAGGGCTCCTCACGCGAACTCGTGGTTTGGGCAGCGATGCCCCCGGGCACGTGGATCAGATTCCCACAGATCTTCGCTGAAGAGATGCCGCCGAGGGGGCCACTCGAGCTGTGGCTGCAGCACGCCGAGTGCAGCACCCCGGAAACGGGAGCAGGGGTCGAGGTCGTCTCCTCGGGCAAGATCTTCATGACCCGTGGATGGGGCGAGGCCATCCACCCCTGCCATGCGGAGGGGGCCCTCACCATCCATTTTGAGTATGACGGAGCCTCCATGCTGTTCTTCAAGGTCTTCAACGAGGAAGGCCGTCGCCTGGAATGTTGCCCTGGAGGGGGTCGCTAGGACGGCGTGGTGGCTGGCGCTGGTCCCGCCCTTGGCCCTGCCAACAGCTCCTCCAGCAGCAGTGACGGCGCCTGGGAGTCCAGCGACTCTCCTGAGCCTGACGGGACTCCGGAGACGAGTGACGACAGCTACGTGCCCCCTAGCTCTCATCATGCTCGGAGCGCAGCAGCGGCGTCCGCTCGTCGTCGTCATTGATCTGGATGGGGTCGACGTCGGCCCCTCATGGCCCACTGTTGATGATGGCGTCAACGACGACATCTATAGATATGATTCCTAGAAACCTCCTTCTTTTGTTCCCTGCAAGGAATCGAGATAAACACCGTGGGTGTGTGTAAAGAATCCGTAGTGCTTTTGCATCAATGTTATTCCTATTGTGAAATTCGCGATTGCGCGTCTTGCTTTGGCATTGTCCCCCTTTTCGTCCTTGCGGTAGCTTAGTGCTCTACGCCGACAGGTTCCATTCTCTAGGCAGGCGTCAGCTG
Source organism: Triticum aestivum (assembly GCF_018294505.1). Taxonomy (NCBI): domain Eukaryota; kingdom Viridiplantae; phylum Streptophyta; class Magnoliopsida; order Poales; family Poaceae; genus Triticum; species Triticum aestivum. The sequence goes on from NC_057805.1 coordinate 257,219,437, forward strand.
TCACTGGTATGCCAGGTCGCGATGCCATGGTCAAGGCCAGGAGGTGAGCGGCCCAAGGTCCGGTAAGAGCTCCTGAGGCGCGATGCTCAAGAGGTCCCCCTTGGCATGGAAGCAGCTCCCTAAAGGCAGAAAAGAAGGCGGCATTGCCGGAGCAAGGCTGCAGGAGCCAAAAATCCTAAGTCACGATGCTGGGCTAACTTGAATACGTGACTTATATTATCAAGCCTGAGGCGGTTTCCTTGTGCAGCACCCGATTCGTTCATCAATGGTGGTGGTATGGCTGGGTTACGCCCGTGCCAGCTTCCCGCCCTTTTTCACGCTCTTCTAAGTGATTTGCGTCCTCGGTTCCCAAGCTGCCACTGTTATGCCAGGTCACGGTGCCATGGTGAAGGCCGAGGGTGAGGGCCGGATAGTCAGTAGGAGCTCCTGAGAGACGATGCTCAGGAGCCCCCCTTTAACGCGCAAGCGAATTGCGTGAGGAAAGGAAGGAGCTTGCGGCGCCGCCCGTAGTTAGGCTCCAGAGATTCCTGCAGGTTAGCACGAGGGGAGAATACAACTTGCAATCGCGTTTCCTGCCCTGCCGCTGGTCCTTCTGCAAGAAGATGAAGGCACTAAGGGCTAGGTGAGGTGACGTGCGTGGGGCGTGCCGCGAGCCAGAGCTTGACCACTCAGGTTTGTCAGCGTTGCAGGGACGTACCCGAGCACAAGAGTCGTGCCAGCATGTGAAGCCCGCGTTGCGGGATGAGCAGGAGGTCGGTCAGCAACGCGAGTGGCCGCGAAGGGCCACGGGCAAGCAGGTGATGATCATAAGATAACTCGTGCAAGAAGGCAAGATAGTTAAAATAGACGCAAGAACGGTACATGCCAGAGGGACGGACCCACGCGGCCTGGGGATGATGCAGCCCGAGGGGCACCCCCAACAGAGTAACCTAAAAATGCAGAAGGATACATGTCGCTGGGACAGGCCGGTGCGACCTGGGGATGATGCAGCCTGAGGGGTGCCCCCAGCTGGATAAACCAGAAAAGTGTCACCCGGTATCGTTGTCGACGAGGTGTTGGAGTAGCTGAAGACGCGTGTTGAAGAAGTCGCTCCTCACGAGCCGCTAGGGTCCTAAGCCTCAGGAGTTTCTGAGGGGCCGGGTGGCTTCTAAAGAACCGTTGCCATCTCCACCTGGACTGCGTGATGCCTGGCCTCCTGAGCTGCCAGAACGCTCCACAAGTGGCACTGGAAGGTGACAGGCGCATTTCGCAAGCCGAAGGGCATGCGAACATAGCTGTGAGGTGGCCCCTCGCACCGTCCAACACGTGAAGGCCAGAAACGCGCCTGAGATGCGGCCCTGTTGAGTCATGGGATGTCGATGTTGACGCACAGCTCGTCGTCCTCGCCAGGACGTGGAGCTGCACCAGGTGGTGGGCGGCGCTCGCCGCGCATGGTCCTTGCTTCTTGAAGCTCCTCGGTCGCCTTGATGATGAACTCCTGAGCACTAGGCACACCTCGCCTTGTGCCCTCTTGTGGGAAGCGTGCGGCGAAGCACACCTCCACGTGGTGCCCGAGCACCTCCCTCGTGAGATGAGCTAGGTCAGAGGCCCTCCAGAAGAGAGAGCCCCCGAGCCCATCCTGAGGAGGGCGCCAGGCGCGCCTTCCTATGCAAGGGAGGGAGGCGCCCCATCCGTGGGCGCAGGTCCTGAGGTGGTGCCGCTGGAAACACCGCTCTCGTGAGGCCCTCGATGAAGTAGCTTCTTCTTCTTCTTGGGGATGGCCTCGGGAGGGTATAGGGTGCCTTCGTTGTCCGGGTCTTCGGCCACTGCCGCCTGGTAGGCGCGCTCGAGGGAGTACACCGCGTCCTTCTCCTCGCAGGCGATCGTGATGATGCCGCTCCCTGGCATCTCAAGGACGTTGTAGCCATGGTGGGTCACTGCCATGAACTTGGCAAGGCTGGGTATCCAAGGATGGCATTGTACAGGCATGCAGATGTGGGCGATGCCGAAGTCGATGAGCTCGGTGCGGTAGTTGTCGTGCTGGCCCAAGGTGACAGGGAGGCGAATCCCCCCTACTGGGGTGGTGGAGCCGTCGGTAACCCTTGAGAAGGGCTTGGTAGGCTGCAACTGATCATATGGCACTTGGAGGCGGTCGAACGTCTCGACGGCCAGGACATTGAGCCCCATGCCACCGTCGATGAGGGTCTTGGTGACTTGGACATTGCTGATGATGGGTGAGCAGAGCATCGGGAGGGCGTCGGTAGTCGCTGCACACTTGAGTTGGTCAGAGGAGCTAAAGGTGATGGCACAACTATACCACCTGAGCGGGCGCATGGCCTCGAGCCTGGGGACGGCCGCGTTCACCTCGCGAGCAAACTGCTTGAAGATACGCTCAGAGGCCGGGGCCTGAGCGCCACCCAAGATGCAGGCGATGGTGCGAGGCTCCTGGAAGCCCCCAGCCTCCTCGACTTGATGATGGTCGTCGTTCCACCTTGGTGGTGCTGGTAGCGGAGGGAGGCCCGCCTTGCCCTGAGGATGGTCCTCACGAGGCTGGTCTCTCCAGGCGCCCTTGCGAGGCTGGTCCTACCAGTGCTCCTCACGAGGCCGGTCGCGCCACTCCTGGCGGGGGCCGCGGTCGTCCTAGCATCCTCCACTGTGTCCTCCGCCATGGTTGTAGCATCGGTCATTGCGCTCAGGTCATCGACCGAAGCGCCCATCATGGATGGCCCTAAGCTCCTGACAGTCGTTGGTGTTGTGGCTGTGTATGTTGTGGAAGGCGCAGAACGGTCGGCTCGCCTTGGACGACTCCGGGTGGTCACAGCCGCGTTTCATCTCAGGCTCGGCCGCAAGCACGGCTGCTCCCTTGTGCTTCACATCCTTGGTCATGGCCTTGTTGTCTTCTGGGTCGACGGCTAGAAGCTCGAGGAGGGAGAGGCGCCCCTCCTCAGCTCTCGGGCACTTGGTCTCCATGTTGAACATCTCCAGAGCCGTGCATAGGTCCTCGTGGATGGCGAGCTCCTCCTTCATCTTGACATCACGGACGCCATTGGAGAATGCTGAGATGATGGCTTCGTCAGTCACTTCGGGGATCTTGAGGCGAACGCTGTTAAAGCGCTGGATGTACTTCTACACGGTTTCCCCCGGTAGGCGGTCGCGAGTGCCCTGGAAGTTTGCGACGAAACGCTCACGCAGCTCGCCCCAGGAGGAGATCAATCCCGCGGGCAGGTTCAGGAGCCACGAGCGTGCGTCGTCCTTGAGAGCCATGGGAAACCAGTTCGCCATGACCTTCTCGTCGCCGTTGGCCGCCTTGATGCCCAGTTCGTAGAGCTGTAGGAACTCAGCAGGGCTGAGGGTGCCGTCGTATTGTGGAGGCAGGTCGGGCTTGAAATTGCCGGGCCAGACGACGCTGCGCAACTCGAGGGTGAAGGTGCGGCAGCCCGCCATGGTCACTGGAGCCCATCGTGGAGGCGAAGCCCGGTCTTGGTACCCACGCGCCGCCGCCGCAGGTGGCGCGCGATCCTGACGTGGTGGTGCAAGGAGCGCAGGAGTGTCTTCTTATGGCCGCGGAATCCCTTGGCAGCTTCGTTTTTCGTGAGCGGGCACCCTGCGCGGTGGGTCGCGCCGCGGGGCTGCGCGTCTTGGCGCGAGTGCGCTGTCTTGATGCGGAGGCGGTGGAGGTGGATGGGGCAGCGAGACAGACGGCGCAGGAGAGCCCCGGGCGGCCTGCGCGTTCGTGGGTGGGCGACGAGCATGGGACGACGAGCCGGCTAGAGTCAGCGACGGGGTGGCGGCGCGTCCGTCCAGCCGCATGGAGGGGTGAAGCAACGAGGCTTGCTGCTCGTTCCCCGCCTAGCCGTTGGCTGCGTTGATAGCGGGTGATGGAGAATGGCATGGAGGTCAGCCAACGGGCGCCGTCTGAGCGACGCGAATGCCAAGGGCGGCCCGATGCTCAGCGCGGGCTCGGTGAGCGTCAGCCATTGATGCGGCGGAGCAGTGGTGCGTTGACCGATGGAAAAAAGGCTTCAGCGCACCGCTACCTGGCGCGCCAAATGTCGGATCGTGGGTTTCGGCAAACCCTTGAGGTTCGAACTCTAGGGTGCGCACGAAGAACTCTCTCTCCCTAGCTCGCCCGCTCAACGATCTCACGACCTAGCCGGACGAACCCAAAGAACACGAGACACGGAGGTTTATACTGGTTTGGGCCACCATTGTGGTGTAATACCCTACTCTAGTGTGGTGGTGGTGGATTGCCTCATGGGCTGAGGATGAACAAGTACAAGGGATGAACAACCTCCTGAGGAGAGGTGTTCTTGAGCTTGGTGAGCTGGTGCGTGTGGGGGTGGTCCGAATGATCCGTCCCCCTAGGGTGGTGGCTAGTCCTATTTATAGAGGCCCTGGTCCTCTTCCCAAATGTAGGCGGGAAGGGATCCCACAACGACCAATTTTGAAGGGAGACAACTAGTACAAGCTATCCTGACAAAAGGTGGTCTTCGCCTGCCAAAGGCTCTGGTGGTGATGTCGGTGTCAAAACCGGCGGTTCTCAGGTAGGGGGTCCCGAACTGTGCGTCTAAGGTTGATGGTAATAGGAGACGGGGGACACGATGTTTACCCAGGTTCGGGCCCTCTCTATGGAGATAGTACCCTACTTCCTGCTTGATTGATCTTGATGAATATGCGTAATACAAGAGTTGATCTACCTCGAGATCGTAATGGCGAAAACTCTAGAAGTCTAGCCTGTATGACTACGATTATGATTCTTGTCGCTATGGACTAAGCCCTCCGGTTTATATAGACACCGGAGGGGACTAGGGTTATACAAAGTCGGTTACATAGAAAGGAATCTTCATATCAGGACGCCAAGCTTTCCTTCCACGCCAAGGAGAGTCCCATCCGGGCACGGGAGATAGTTTTCGTTGTTGTATCTTTGCAGCCCATCAGTCCGGCCCATGTACCATAGTCCGGACGCCCGAGGACCCCCTAATCCAGGACTCCCTCAGTAGCCCCTGAACCAGGCTTCAATGACGAGGTGTCCGACGCGCAAACTGTCTTCGGCATTGCAAGGCTGGTTCCTTCTCCGAATACTCCAACACAGTCTTCGGACGCAAAGAACGTGTCCGGCTCTGCAAAAAAAATACCACACACCACCATAGAGGAAATAATATTTTGCAAGTCCAATCTGCTGACAACTTTTCTGCAACGTGATATAACGTCACCACCCGGTTATTATATCGAACCGTTTTTTCGCCCGTCGCTCCATGTTCCGAGACGCGGTTTCATTGGCACGTCTTGTCGAAGCAGAGATCATGTCCCCTTATTGTGGGATCCTCATCAATACGGGCGTGGGTATCCCAACCGTCCTGTTGGCATGATTCCTTAAGAATAGGCAGGTTTTAAGGCTTAGGAGGAGGCGTTCGGTATTCATTGCCTTTATAAAGGGACTAAGACTCGTCTTGCTTCTTCACGCCAACCCTTCTCCAGCCTCGAGCTCCAGCACCCAAGGTTCAATCTAATTGTTTCGAGCTTCCCAGTCATGTTCGGAACCGGCTCTTTGTCACAGAGGAGGATATTACGAAGCTCCGGGGGGCAAGATACCTGACTGCGGAAATCCCCCACAGGCTTCCTGCTCAAGGGCAGGTTATCCCTACTCCCAGATCTAGAGACAGGGTCGTATTCGTCTCCCACTTCCTCCGAGGGCTAGGGTTTGCTCTCCACCCCTTCGTTCGAGGGCTCATGTTCTATTACGGGCTAGATTTTCATGATCTAGCTCCGGACTCCTTTCTTCACATCTCGGCGTTCATTATCATATGCGAAGCCTTCCTCCGTATTCCCCCACACTTTGGCCTGTGGCCCAAGGCCTTTAAGGTGAAGCCGAAGGTAGTCAATGGGAAACAAGCGGAGTGCGGTGGTGCTACGGTGAGCAAACTTATCAACGCTTTTTGGCTAAAAGGATCCTTCACAGAGTCTTCCGACTTATGGTAGCGGGAGTGGTTTTACATCACTGAACCCCGCGGCACCAGGTGGGCGGCTACACCCGCGTTACGATCTGGCCCTCCAATTCAGCTCGCATCATGGATCAATAAGGGGTTGGACTGGGGATCAATCGAAGAAGTGCAGACTCTACAGAGCCGTATCCGGAGCCTTATTGAGAAGGACATCAGACTTATCAACGTAATCCAAGTAATGCTAGTCTACCAGGTCCTACCATGCCAGCGGCAGCCTCTTCGCCTGTGGGAGTTCAATCCGGAAGGACCACGAACCCTTCATCACTTCTTCAGCACAACGCACAAAGGAATGTGGAAATTATTCTTCGGGGCACGAAAACAGTGGCCGGATACTACAGAGGACGTCGGCCTTGACTGCAACCATTCGGATACCTCGGTAAGCACTTGACTCTCGAATACAGCTTAGATAAGCATCTCATAATAAGATATTGAGAAAACCATCTTCTTCCAGGGCTGGATAAAGAAGGCGGAGCGAATCAGGTGTTCGGCTCCTCTTCCCAAAGACTCGGCTAGCCCCGTGCTAACAAGGATGCCGGTCCCGGCGCCATACCAGGCGCCGGTGGAAGTGGACAATGAGGAGATCGGGGGAGCCAAAGGTGGCTTCCATCCCGGAGGTAAACCACACACTGTGTCGGGGGAGATTAAGGCTCCCTCTTTCGAAGACAAAAGAGAAGGAGAGGCTGACATCCTTTTCTCCCTATGGTAAGAAAAGGGCCGCCTCCGAAAGTTGGGAGGTAAGGGCTCCTAAGCGAGGCAAGACACCCCTGTCGGGTGGTTCAGGCTTGGAAGGTGACGTTGTCGCAAAGTTCCTTCGTAAGGACAAGCCTCTAGCCGAATCGTAAGTGAACAAAGGTGTTTTAAACATATCCCGTTCCTTTTCTCGTTACAAAGGTAACATCTAGAATATGTTCTTTCTAGTCCGGCACACAGTCTTCCTCAACAATCCTCTTCCTCGGGGGACCTTCTTCCAGAGATGATGGAAAACGAGACGCCTCCACAAGCTTCCTCGCCCAATAGGGCGGACGACGTCGAGGTGTCGTCCCGGAGGATCTCTCCCGATCAACAGAGGACAATGGAGACAACGCCCCAAGGTGAAACTTCGGCCGCCCAGGGTTTGAAGTGTGCGGTCCCTATGAGGGCTAACAATAAAGGCTCCAGACTATCCGATTCACAGCCAGAGACGACTCTAGGGTTGAGCAGACATATCCTTTCAAAGGGAGTCCATAGTCCCACAGCTGCTTCCAGGAATCCGGAGGCGCCGGATACACTGATGGACATTTTGCGGTATTCGTCAATCTCAGAGGAGCATCGTACCTTGATGGGTATGGTGGTTGAGAGGATTCTGTCCGCGAAAAGCGGATTGAATGAAGCCTTCATGGGCTTGCTAAGAGGCTTTGAGGTATGTAATGTTATATTTTTGATTGTGCTCTATACGCAAAATGCACCTGTGTATAGATAGTAGCCCCTGAGACTCTGGTTAGCGTCTAAAGGGAGGCAATCATAGGATCGAAAAAGATGTCCCCAGGAAATAATCTAATTACTTGAAACACAGGTTGTTACCTCCATGACGACTGCCCACGCTACAGAGGTTGCTGGTCTGGAGCACAAACTTGATGTGGCGGATAACGACATCACGCTTATTAACAAGCGACTCGACGAGGCGCAAGGTATGTGTTCGGGTGGTCAGAGTATGTATATATAATAACATGAGCACGAAGCTAGAATTATATTTTGAGACATGCGTATCTGCAGATGGTGCTGCCGCGGTTGAGACCCTTCGGGCTGAACTTCCCCGATCCAAGGAGCAAGCCCGGATGATTAATGTGGCTGCCAAGAAGACAGCTGATGAGTTAGAAGCCGGACAGGCTGCTCAGCGCCAGTGTGAGGAGAGAATGGCCACTATGGCGCGCGAGCTAAAGGAAGCCACTGTCCGATGCGAATTCCTCGAGAGGGATAACAAAGCCAAAGCGGACGATCTCGACAAGGCCATACAAGAGGCGAGAGAAGCACGATCTGAGTCTAGAGTGTCTCGGGAAGAGATTCGGCAAGCTGGGGAGATAGCGGCCGGTAAGCCTTTCTTATTACAGACTAAATTTGGCGATCCGAAGTATTCCCCGCTTAATCAAATGTGGAGCTCTCCAAACGCCTTTTTGGACTTGCCGAAGAGCGCCTCCGATGCGGCGCAGTTTTACGGAGTGCAAGAAGGGTATGCAACGGAGAAGCTTTTCTGGTCACAATTCGGCACGCCGAAGCGCCTGCTGTTGCTGAACAAACAGATGGCCTAGTGGGCCGAGCTCCACAAGATATTCGGTTCTGCCATGAAGGACGTCGTAGTCCGGCTGTGGCCGACTAAGCCAGTTCCGAAGAGTTATTTTGGTTTGGTGTAGCGAGTAGTTGATGCGGTGCTGCGTATCGATGCTGTTAAGCGGTCAACGTGCATTGAAGGTGCACGGATGGCCTTTGCCCGTGTCAAGATGTACTGGGCGAAGATGAAGGCCACCAATATTGCAGCGAAAAGTCCACCCAAGGGCAAGGAGCATCACACGCCAGAGCATTATTTCGAGGATGTCTTAGAGGGTGCCCGCTTGATAGAGGGTCAGTGGTCGAAAGAGATGATATTCGAGTGAAGTGTATTGAAATTGTAAAAACAATATTATGATATTTTAAGGCTATGCCTAGAAGTTTTGGCTCCTCCTGTGCGGCCGTTTTTGTATAATCTGAAAGTTTTCCAGTCGTCGGCTTCGGCCCCCTCGCATAAAATACGGGGGTGTAATACGGAAGGAATCGCGAAAGATTCTAATAAGTCATCGAGTGGTTGACCAGCTCTCGCCGCATCATGACAGTCAGTTTTGAGCTTTCTCTACTGAGGTGCTCATCCGGATAAACCGGGACACAATCGCGGTAGTTCTCCCTTTACTACCCTAGCCGATATAGCGGAACGTAAGGTAGTAAGCACAGGAGCCGGGCAACCCAACTATTGACCAAAGCCATGATTTGGAGCTGATGCATATAAGGCCAAACTCGAGACGCCGAAGTGTGCTATAAAGCTGTTCGTACTTGTCAGCAACTCATTTGTTCCCATATCGAGCCCCTGGCAACCTGTGCCGAGGTGCGAGTGTGAAACAACCGGGGAAATTCAGCTCTTTAGAAAAGCGAATACTGGATACGGATTATGTTCACTCGGACCTGATCGATATGTCAATTGCCATTTTGCAAATAATAACACCACAGCCCAGGCTATTTGACATGCTGGTGGTCGAAGGCACTTTACACGCTCGAAATAGAGAGTGCGGTCTACACAAAATTATTTGGACCTCCTGTCGCACGTCTACGTCGCCTTGCCTCGGTGAAAGGATTCTTTTAACAGGAATAACCTTTGGGTAAGTGTATGAAGCCAAACTCCGAAAGAGTCCGTGAGATGACCAATATTTGAGTCACCTGTGATAAAACAAAAAAAAATAGTTAGAAAGGACAAGGAGGAAATGGGAGTGCTTGTAGGCTTGCCCGTATTGTGCCTCCGCCGATGACTAGGGTATTTTAAGTACATAATTATGCATGCGTGGTATAAACTTCGCGTGATTGTGAGGCGAACGACGGAGGCCGAACTGCTAATCCAGCTCTGAGATAGATCGGTTCCATTTAATAGAGATCGGAGGCTTAATGGCCGATGAGTTGTGCGGCTTAACGGGGCCGCTTTGTACTTCGGCTGAATTGCCGTAGTACGATCCGTTGTACGGAGGGAGTGTTCCGTATTTCCATTTATTGTTATGACACCGTGTGGACCGGGCATTTTAAGTTTTGCGAAGGCGTAGAGTGGGACCGCATTAAAACGAGCAAAAGCGGTATGCCCCAGAAGTGCATCGTAGCCACTGTGGAACCGGGCAACATCAAAGGTCAAGCCCTCGCTTCGGAAGTTGTTTGGCGAACCGAAAATGACTTCCAGTGTGATGGAGCCCGTGCAGTGAGCTTCTACGCCAGGTACTTCTCCCTTGAGGATGGTTTTGGTGGGTTTGATTCTAGAAGGATCAATGCCCATTTTGTGGACGGTGTCTTGGTAGAGTAGATTAAGGCTACTGCCGCCGTCCATAAGCACTTTCGTGAGATGGAACCCATCGATAATTGGATCGATGATCAGAGCTGCCGAACCGTCGGGACGGATATGACTAAATTTTGGGGGAACCCGCTCTATGACATGTGTGTCCCGTAGTGCGCGCGTGTGCTCCCCTCTAGGGGTGTGCGTCACATATACCATGTTTACGGTTTTCACTTCGGGGGAATTGCTTCTGAACCCCGGTATTCGGCTGGCGAGTCTCTTCATCATTGCTGTCACTGGGCGGCCCCTAACCCTTGTATTCAGCATTAAACTTGTCGGCTTGTTTGAAGACCCAGCATCTTCTATTAGTGTGAGTAGCTGGTTTATCGGGGGTGCCATGAATCTGGCAGGGCTGATCCAATATCTTGTCGTGATTGGATTGTCCGTCTCTATTTGCCTTGGATGCCTTTTTCTGTTGACCGGGTTTGGAGCCGCTGAATCCGGCGTTGACCGCTGTGTCTTGCGTTGTTTCATTACTGTTACGACGCTTGTGTTTATTGCGTCGTGGCTTACCATTGCCGTCCCAGACGTCGGAAGTGCCCGGATCGCTGGCGTGGTTGCTCCTACGAGCGAGCCAGCTGTCTTCTCCCGCGCAAAAGCGGGTCATTAGAGCGGTAAGGGCGGTCATGGATTTTGGTTTTTCTTGAGCGAGGTGGCGGGCAAGCCATTCATCCCGGACGCTGTGTTTGAAGGCCGCAAGGGCTTCGGCGTCCGGACAATCGACGATTTGGTTCTTTTTAATTAAGAACCTAGTCCAGAGCTGTCTGGCTGACTCTCCGGGCTGCTGGATAATGTGACTTAAGTAATCGGCGTCTGGTGGCCGGACATATGTACCTTAGAAGTTATCGCGAAAGGCGTCTTCCAGGTCTTCCCAGCTGCCAACGGAGTTCTCTGGAAGGCTGTTTAGCCAGTACCGAGTTAGTCCCTTTAGTTTTAGTGGGAGGTATTTAATGGCGTGGAGATCATCACCGCGGGCCATGTGTATATGGAGAAGAAAGTCCTCAATCCATACCGCGGGATCTGTTGTTCCATCGTATGATTCGATATTCATGGGTTTAAACCCTTCTGGGAATTTGTGCTCCATTACTTCATCGGTGAAGCAAAGTGGTTGTGCGGTGCCTCTATATCGGGCCGCGTCATGACGTAGCTCAGATGGAGTCCATCTGCGGTTCTCGGCCCGGGCGTGAGTATGATTATTGCGTCCGGCTAGGTAGCCGTTGTCGCGTCGGGGGGCGTCCACGTGATCCATAGATCGATCTGTTCCGACCTGCTCTACTGTCCAAGTCTTGCCGCAGGTCGTATGTACGTCCCCGAGCTGTTTTATCTCTACCTTTACAGTGAGGTGGGGTGGGCTAGTGTTCGGATTGAGTTGCGGCTTTATCCCGACCACATGGTGGTCGTTCAGCCGCATTGCGCGATGATGGTACGGGCTCCAGCGCCTCATCATCGAACTGAGGTAGCAATTTGTGCTTCGGGTAACTTTTGGCTCAGCGCTTAAGGCCATATTCCCCGGCTGCCAGGACATCAGTACATCTATCGTTGAGCAGACCTTGATCAGCTTGAAGCTGCTGCTGCTTCTTTTTCAGGCTCCTTGCAGTGGCTATTAGCCGGCGCTTAAAGCGCTCCTGCTCAAGAGGTTCCTCAGGCACTATAAAATCCTTGTTGCCAAGGCTCACCTCATCCTCGTAGAGCGGAAGATAATTACTGTCCTCCGAGTCTTCGTGTGTGGCCTGTTCATCAGGGCTAACTTGCTCGTCTTCCCGTTTGTCCTGTTCGGAAGCTGCCTCAACGGGGTCTTCATTGTTTTCGGCACCGTCCGGAGTGTTATCTTCTCTTGTGCCGGTATCGCTGTCTTTTACACAGTGTAATTTAGAGCGGCGCCGCTGACGTCGGTGTTTTGGCTGTATCTCAGGAGGTTTATCCTCGAACAGATCCTTCCCATTGTCGTCGTTGTTCTCTTTAGGTGTGTCCACCATGTATACGTAATACGAGGAAGTGGCCGTCCAGCGTCCGGTAAATGGCAGGTTTTGGGCCATCTCTTCTCCGGGATCATCGTCCATACCGTCGATGTCTTCGGAGCTGTAATCGAGCATGTCGGTTAGGTCCTCGACGGTGGCTATGAACTGGGCGGTGGGTGGGAAATGAAATTCTCCGTCATCAGCCTCCAGTTTGAAACGGATATAATTCGGCAGTGAGTCCGCCGCTAAGGAGAGTGTTTTTAATGAGTTTAGCACGTCCCCTAAAGGCAAGTGCCGGAAGATGTCTACGGAGCTGAATTCGACGATCGATGTCTGATCAAGCTCGACGTGCGCGGACGCACATGGTTCGGAACCTGTAGCCGGAAACGAGTCCGAGGTTTCGGTGACACAGATGCCACTCGAGATTGGGTCTGTGTGCGGCTCCGATGCCGCTGAGTCTGCGGCTTCTGAGCCAGGGCTGAGCCTGCCGTCCTCGGGTGGCGCGGTCTGCTCTGGATCTAGGGCCAGAGCAGTTGCAGGTTCTATCTCCTGGGTATGGTCCGATGACAGATTTAAGTCATGTTCATCGCGGTGACAGGGAGCGGCTACCGTGGTCTCGAATCCGCCAAAGATCAAGTCTCCAAGGATACCCGCGACGTAGTTCAAGCTTCCAAATCTGACCTGAAGGCCAGGGGCGTAGATATCGATCCATCCCCCTATGGTGGTGGCTAGTCCTATTTATAGAGGCCATAGTCCTCTTCCCAAATGTAGGCGGGAAGGGATCCCACAACGGTCAATTTTGAAGGGAGACAACTAGTACAAGCTATCCTGACAAAAGGTGGTCTTCGCCTGCCAAAGGCTCTGGTGGTGATGTCGGTGTAAAAACTGGCGGATCTCAGGTAGGGGGTCCCGAACTGTGCGTCTAAGGTCGATGGTAACAGGAGACAGGGGACACGATGTTTACCCAGGTTCGGGCCCTATCTATGGAGGTAATACCCTACTTCCTGCTTGATTGATCTTGATGAATATGAGTATTACATGAGTTGATCTACCTCGAGATCATAATGGCTAAAACCCTAGAAGTCTAGCCTGTATGACTATGATTATGATTCTTGTCCCTATGGACTAAGCCCTCTGGTTTATATAGACACCGGAGGGGACTAGGGTTATACAAAGTCGGTTACAGAGAAAGGAATCTTCATATCAGGACACCAAGCTTGCCTTCCACGCCAAGGAGAGTCCCATCCGGACATGGGAGATAGTCTTCGGTCTTGTATCTTTACAGCCCATTAGTACGGCCCATGTACCATTTTCCAAACGCCCGAGGACCCCCTAATGCAGGACTCCCTCAGGTGATTTAGCTGTGGGCTCCGCGATGACCTCTGTCCTGCCATCCTTCTGGTCTTGGTCTCGTTGCACTGATACGAAAACCTTTGCCTGATGCCTCGGGACTCCTCGCCTGCGCCTGCCTCTTTAGCACCAAAGAGGAAACTGGTACACTGCGCTCGCTGGTGCCCGCCTGGCCTTGGTCGTCATGGTTCACGTCACGTGAACCTCGCGAGGTGCCCCTTCCATAGATATCTCCGCTCCTCAGGAACCAGCTTAGTGAGGCCACCGCCAGGGAGGTCTTGGTGTCGTCCGCCTCGCGTGGGTCTTGAGTGGTTGCTGCTGAAGCTGGGCCATACCAGGCCATTGGTGGAGCCACGCCATGGGCCACAGGCAGGCAATTCTGGGTACCCCGTTCCAAGGGCGCCAATACCATTGTTACACCTGCTGCTATACATACTGGACCAATTACCGCTGGGGAAGTAGAGCAAGGCCAGTTTCGAAGGAAGTTATACCTGATCAGGACATCAATACCATTGTTACACCTGCTGCTATACATACTGGACCAATTACTAGAGCTCGCGCACGCCAATGAAATTATCAGGTACTTTTGTTTCTTGGTAATGATTCTAATGTTCATGAGAATATGATGCTGCCTAAATTGGATACATTTGTCTTGCTTACAAATGAAGGGCCTAGCTTGGACAAGAGGGATGAACATTGGAGCAAGATTAAGCATGGAGATGATGGCATGCGCAAGGGGAACAAGAACGGAGTTACAAGTGATGATTTCAGGACTTTGAAGCCACCATAATGAGTGCATGAAGCCTTGGACGAAATATACAAGATGCCACTTCATAAATTTCGTCCAGAGTCTATTATAGGTGCCGCGTCACCTTATTTTTGGGCCAGGCCCATGTAAATTCGAAATAGTCAAGTATAGGTTGTTTTTAGAGTCTGTATGTGTGGGGAAACAAGAGTTAGGGTTGGTTTCGGACCCCTCCTCCAAGGGTCACGAAATTCCCCCCTCTTCCTCCATATATATAGCCCTTAGGGAATCGTTTAGACTTTGGGTTTTGTTTATATTAAAAGTTCACCATAACTGCAACTTCGCGTACTTCGTTTGTGTTCAACGACCAGACCAAGGCGTCACAGAACCCCACCTTGATCAATAAAGCTTTCATCTTATATTCGCAATATCCAGATTGCAATCTTAGTTTCTTGCTTGTTCTTCGTTTGCTTGCAGGAAATAGACCTTCTGGTCAGGTTGATCATGCTCCGGCATGGTCAATAACCTGTCGGAGTTAGTTTAGCGATTGCTAAGGCGCGACGTCCTCGCACGTTCGCAGTCGGATCATCAAAGTCTACTCCATCAAAAACGATAGCCACCAACTTATCGAAAGACGTGACACCTTTGCCTCTATCAAGTGGTATCAGATTCCAGGTTCCTCGTTGAGATTTTACAGTGTTTTTCGTAGTTTAGATCGAGTCCGTTCTTCATACCTACAGTCCACGAAAAAGCCACAAAAAAATTAGGGTTAGTTCATCATATCCGAACAAATCTGAGCCTTTGCATAATCTTTTCCGTATTTTCTTTGTTGAATTTGCGGTTGCATCTTGTGTCTAGTTGCTGGTCTTAGCGTCTAGTCTTTTAGAGTTTCGAGTTCTGTTCACGGGTATTCACGCCGCCGCCGCACCATCATCATCCGCTGCCATATACCACCACCACACCAGATTCATCATCCGCTACCATACACCACCACCACACCAGACACATCGCCACAGCCAAATACCACCATATATCCGCCACAAATCCGAGTCCATATATACCATACCACCAATCCGAGTCCACATATACCAGCACCTATCCATCACCAATCCGAGTTCTTTTCATATTAGGTTTGTTTTCGAGAACCATCTAGTTTTCGTTTTGTGCTTCGTTGCCTGAGTAGGTTTCGGAATAAAATTCTGGAGACCCTCGGGCAGTTTTTAGGCCAAAATTTCGGCGACCAAAAATATTTTTTCCCTATCATGTTTTTAGGTCCCAAGGAGGGTTTTGAGACACTCGCCATCATAGTGATTTTTTGTCGCACTTTTTCGTCGTCGCTGCCCTGATTTCCGAAAAAAGTCAAAAATTCGTGCCTATCCTGCTATCTTGACTTGGGAAGAGTTTTGAGACACTCGCCATTCTAGTGATTTTTCACAAAAAAAGAGGAGCGCAAAAAAAGAGTGCAAAAAAAGAGCGAAAAAATTCATAGTGTGCTTTTCCTTTGTTTACGTGCAGTGCCGTGATTTTTTAGTGTTCTAGGCTCGCGTCTCTAGTACGGTCTAGCCTAGGATCAGCACAGTACCGTCGTTGAGCATTTATTCAACTTTGCATCTCTGAATTGATTATTGCTGAGCCTTTTTACTACCATATTATAAGCCTTCCCAACTCCACTTACATCTACTCTTTGTGTTTGACTCTCCCTGGTAATTGCTCTATCCAAGCTTTGAGAGTTTTGACTACAACGGTTGTCGTTCACCACCAGCTGCTGGGTAAGAACTGGTAAGAATTTGAGATTTGGTTGACGGATTTCTGACACCCCACCACCACCATTTTCTAGTAATCTGTAGGATCATATTCTTGTGTGTTTCTATTGCTGCTAACCATGGCAGGATCACAAGCCGACGAGACTGATTGGGAGAACATGATGAACAAAGAGTTACATCATAAGTTTCAGCAAATGATGAGTGGACAGGTGGAAGATGTGCTAAACACATTTGAAGAGGCCATCTAGAAGATAGATGGCATTGAGAAGGCGTTCGAAACAAAGCTCTATAACAAGTTTAATGAATTGCTTGAGCCTCTTCCACAACCACCGCCCGCTGCACCTGTCGCACCTCTACAACAACAACAACAACAACATCACCTTCCAAATCAAGTTGGACGAGCACAGCGCGTTCCCATAGAGCCTGGTCAAACTTCTGGTGCCACTTTACCTACTGTTGATGCTTCTGTAGCTCCTGCTGCTACAGAGGTGGATGACCATTACGAGGATGAGGTTGATCAAAATCAGAACTACGTGCAACCACTAGCACCACCACCACCAGGTCGTCCTCATGCATATCATCGCAACGGTAGGGATGCACCACCTGAGGTACGAGATCATGACCATCTTCCTAAACTAAAATTGAATATTCCACCATTTGAGGGTAGATATGTTCCTGATAAATATCTTACTTGGGAGTTAGAAACTGAACAACGATTTACATGTTTACAATATCCTGAGGAGAGACGTGTTCCTGCTGCTGTTTGTGCTTCTACTAGATTTGCATGTGTTTGGTGGTCTGAATATTGTAGATTATATACTATTCCAGCTACTTGCACTACTTTGAAAACTGCTATGCGTACTCGTTGGGTTCCACCATATTATCAACATGAATTACTTCAAAAATTGCAGCGTTTAAGACAAGGAAAAAAAATCCTGTAGAAGAATATTATCAGGAATTACAAACTGGCATGATTAGATGTGGTATTGTTGAGGAGAATGAAGCTATTCTTGCACGTTTTATGGGTGGATTAAATAAAGAGATTCAGACCATTCTAGAGTATAAGGAGTATAATAATATCACTCTTTTATTCCATCTTGCTTGTAAAGCTGAACGTGAAGTGCAGGATCGACACGCATTGGCGCGAACTAACTTTTCTACAGGTCGACCTTCATCAAGGACACCATGTGCATCCTCTAATTCCACTGCACCATCACCTCCATCAGGTACCACCTCCAGCCGTCATACAAGAAAGCAGGCACAACCACCACTATCTGCCAAGAGCACACCTGTCGGGCCTGCATAGAGCTCTTCTTCTTCCATGGCATCAACAGGGCACACAAGTGATATTATTTGTCGTTGTTGTAAGGGAAGAGGTAATTATGCGAGAGAGTGCAAATCTTAGCATGTGATGGTTGCTACTGAGGATGGTGGGCATGAGTCCACTAGTGACTATGATGAGAAGACTTTGGCTCTTATTACACGTGAAGAACACGGTGGAGATGATTCCGATCATGAGACGCAATACATGGCTCCTGAAGATGCTGACATGTATGAATATTTAGTTGCTCAACGTGTTTTGAGTGTGCAGGTCACACAAGGTGAGAAAATCAAAGGCATAATTTTTTCCATACAAAGGGAGTTGTGAAGGAACATTCTGTTCGCGTCATCATAGATGGAGGGAGGTGCAACAACTTGGCTAGCATGGAGATGGTGGAGAAGCTATCTCTCACCACAGGACCACATCCACATCCTTACTACATCCAATGGTTCAACAACAGCAGAAAGGTTAAGGTAACACGTACTGTTCGTGTGCATTTTAGTATCTCTACATATGTTGATTACGTTGATTGTGATGTGGTACCTATGCAAGCATGTTCCTTATTACTTGGTAAACCATGGAAATTTCATAAAATTTCTGTACACCATGGTAGAAACAATCAGTATACTCTTGTTCATAAGGATAAAAATATTACTTTGCTTCCTATGACTCCTGATTCCATTTTGAAATATGATATTAATAGAGCTAATAAAGCAAAAAAGGAGAAAAAAAAGAGTGAAAATCAGATTGTGGCAAAAGAATTTGAGCAACAAATGAAGCCTAATAATAAACCATCTAGTGTTGTTTCTGAAATTAAATTGAAAAGTGCATGTTTACTTGCCACCAAATCTGATACTGATGAGCTAGATTTTAGCAAATCTGTTTGCTATGCTTTTGTGTGAAAAGAGGCATTATTTTCATTCGAGGACGTACGTTCCTCTTTGCCTCCTGCTGTCACTAACATCTTCCCAGAAGACGTGCCACTGGGATTACCACCTATTCGAGGGATTGAGCATCAAATTGGCTTAATTCCCAGTGCATCTCAACCCAACCGTGCACCATACCGTACCAATCCAGAAGAGACGAAGGATATTATGCATCAAGTACAGGAGCTGCTCTTATTATACTAGTGCCTAAAAAGGATGGTATGTCGCGTATGTGTGTTGATTGTAGAGGCATTAATAATATTACTATTCGTTATCATCATCCTATTCCTACGCTAGATGATATGCTTGATGAATTGAGTGGCTCTAGAATATTCTCCAAAGTTGATTTGCGTAGTGGATACCATCAAATTTGTATGAAATTGGGAGATGAATGGAAAACAACATTTAAAACTAAGTTTGGTTTATATGAGTGGTTAGTCATGCCTTTTGGGTTAACTAATGCACCTAGTACTTTCATGAGACTAATGAACGAAGTTTTACGTGCTTTATTGGACGATTTGTGGTAGTCTGTTTTGACAGTATACTAATTTATAGCAAATCTTTGGAAGAACATTTGGAACATTTACATGCTGTCTTTATTTCTCTACGTGAAGCACGTTTGTTTGGTAACCTTGGGAAGTGCACCTTTTGCACCGACCAAGTATCTTTTCTTGGCTATGTTATTACTCCACAGGGAATTGAAGTTGATAAAGCCAAGATTGAAGCTATTGAGAGTTGGCCGCAGCCCAAATCGGTCACACAAGTGAGGAGTTTTCTTGGACTCGCTGGTTTCTATAGGCATTTTGTGAGAGATTTTAGCACCATTGTTGCACCTCTCAATGAGCTTACAAAGAAGAATGTGCCTTTTGTTTGGTGTACCGCACAGAAGAAGCCTTCACGGTATTGAAAGATAAGTTGACACATGCTCCTTTACTCCAACTTCCTAATTTTAGTAAGACTTTTGAGCTTGAATGTGATGCTAGTGGAATTGGATTAGGAGGTGTGTTATAACAAGATGGCAAACCTATTGCATACTTTTCTGAAAAATTGAGTGGTCCTAGTCCGAACTATTCTACTTATGATAAAGAATTATATGCTCTTGTTCGGACCTTAGAAACATGGCAACATTATTTATGGCCCAAAGAATTTGTTATACATTCTGATCATGAATCTTTGAAACACATTAAAAGTCAAGCAAAACTGAACCGTAGACATGCTAAATGGGTTGAATTCATTGAGACTTTCCCTTATGTCATTAAACACAAGAAGTGTGAAGAAAATGTTTTTGCTGATGCATTGTCTCGTCGTTATACTATGTTTTCAGAACTTGACTTTAAAATATTTGGTTTGGAGACCATCAAAGATCAATATGTGCATGATGCTGAATTTAAAGATGTATTGCAGAATTGTAAAGAAGGTAGAACATGGAACAAGTTTGTCGTTAATGACGGATTTGTGTTTCATGCTAACAAGCTATGCATTCCAGCTAGCTCCATCCGTCTTTTGTTGTTGCAGGAGGCGCATGGAGGAGGACTAATGCCTACAGATTTTGGGGTTAGTCCCACTTTTAACGTTGCCGATTTGAAGCCTTATTTGGGTGAGGAAGAGGAGCTTCCGTCGAGGACGACTTCATTTCAAGAAGGGGAGGTTGAATTGGACATCAATACCATTGTTACACCCACAGCCCCTGCTGCTATACATACTGGACCAATTACTAGAGCTCGCGCATGCCAATGGTACTTTCGTTTCTTGGTAATGATTCTAAAGTTCATGTGAATATGATGCTCCCTAAATTGGATGCATTTGTGTTGCTTACAAGTGAAGGGCCTAGCTTGGACAAGAGGGATGAACATTGGAGCAAGATTAAGCATGGAGACGATGGCATGCGCAACGGGAACAAGAACGGAGTGACAAGTGATGATTTCAGGACTTCGAAGCCACCATAATGAGTGCATGAAGCCTTGGACGAAATATACAAGATGCCACTTCATAAATTTTGTCTAGAGGCTATTATAGGTGCTACGTCACCTTATTTTTGGGCCAGGCCCCTGAGGGAGGGTTCCGAAACCAACCCTAACTCTTGTTTCCCCACACATACGTACTCTAAAAACAGCCAATAATCAAGTATTTCGAAATTACATGGGCCTGGCCCAATAATAAGGTGACGCAACACCTATAATAGCCTCTGGACGAAATTTGTGAAGTGGCATCTTGTATATTTCGTCCAAGACTTCATGCGCTCATTACGGTGGCTTCAAAGTCCTGAAATCATCACTTGAAACTCCGTTCTTGTTTCCCTTGCGCATGCCATCATCTCCATGCTTGTTATTGCTCCAATGTTCATCCTTCTCCAAGCTAGGCCCTTCATTTGTAAGCAAAACAAATGTATCCAATTTAGTTAGTATCATATTCTCATGAACGTTAGAATCATTATCAAGAAACAAAAGTACCTGGTAATTTAATTGGCGAGCACGAGCTCTAGTAATTGGTCCAGTATGTATAGTAGCAGGGGCTGTGGGTGTAACAATGGTATTTATGTCCTCATCATCCTCCCCTTCTTGAAATGAATTCGTCCTTGACGGAAGCTCATTTCCTCACCCAAATAAGGCTTCAAATCTGCAATGTTAAAAGTGGGACTAACCCCAAAATCTGCAGGCAACTCAAGTTTATATGCATTATCATTTATTTTCTCTACCACCTTAAAAGGACCATCAACATTAGCTTTGATTTGTGAAAATCAGGAAATATATCCTTACGCAAATGTAACCAAACAAGATCTCCAGGTGCAAACACAACATGTTGTATACCCTTATCTCCAGCAAGTTTATATTTAGCATTCATACGCTCAATGTTTTCCTTAGTTAACTCATGCATTTTAAAAATCAATTCAGCACGTTGTTTAGCATCAAAATTAACCTTCTCCATAGATGAAAGAGGCAACAAATCGATAGGTGCACGAGGTAGGAAACCATACACAATTTCAAAAGGGCACATCTTAGTAGTAGAATGCAATGAACGATTATAAGCAAATTCAATATGAGGCAAGCATTCTTCTCACATTTTCTTATTATTCTTCGAAATAGCCCTAAGCATAGTAGACAATGTTCTATTGACTACTTCAGTTTGTCCATCAGTTTGGGGGTGACAAGTAGTAGTACAAAGCAGTTTAGTCCCCAACTTATCCCATAAACATCTCCAAAAGTCGCTAAGAAATTTAGTATCACGATCCGAAACAATAGTATTTGGGACACCATTCAAGCGAATAATTTCATGAAAGAACAGATCAGCAACATTAGCAGCATCATCGCTTTTGACATGGTATGAAGTTTGCCATTTTCGAAAATCTATCCACGACAACAAATATGATATCCCTCCTCTTCTTTGTTCGAGGTAATCCTAAAACAAAATCCATAGGTATATCCTCCCAAAGAACACTAGGTACAGGCAAAGGCATGTATAAACCATGAGGATTGAGGCGTGACTTAGCTTTTTGACATGTACTGCAGCGAGCAACAAAACTCTCAACACCCCGTCTCATCTTTGGCCAAAAGAAATGTGTAGCAAGTATATACTTCGTCTTCTTCAAGCCAAAGTGTCGCATTAATCATCCTCCATGCGCCTCCTGCGACAACAAAAGACGAACGGAGCTAGGTGGAATGCATAGCTTGTTAGCACGAAACAAAAATCCATTGTTAACGACGAACTTGTTCCATGTTCTCCCTTCTTTACAATTATGTAATACATCTTTAAATTCAGCATCATGCACATATTGATCTTTGATGGTCTCCAAACCAAACATTTTAAAGTCAAGTTGTGAAAGCATAGTATAACGACGAGACAATGCATCAGCAATAACATTTTCTTTACCCTTCTTGTGTTTAATGACATAAGGGAAAGTCTCAATGAATTCAACCCATTTAGCATGTCTACGATTCAGTTTGGCTTGACTTTCAATATGTTTCAAAGATTCATGATCAGAATGTATAACAAATTTTGGGCCATAAATAATGTTGCCATGTTTCTAAAGTCCGAACAAGAGCATATAATTCTTTATCATAAGTAGAATAGTTCAGACTAGGCCCACTGAAATATTCAGAAATGTATGCAACAGGTTTGTAATCTTGTGATAACACACCTCCTAATCCAATTCCACTAGCAGCACATTCAAGCTCAAAAGTTTTATTAAAATCAGGAATTTGGAGTAAAGGACCATGTGTCAACTTATCTTTCAACACCGTGAAGGCTTCTTCCTGTGCGGTACCCCAAACAAAAGGCACATCCTTCTTCGTAAGCTCATTGAGAAGTGCAACAATGGAGATAAAATCTCTCAAAAAACGCCTATAAAAACAAGCGAGTCCAAGTAAACTCCTCACTTGTGTGACCGTTTTGGGCTGCGGCCAACACTCAATAGTTCAATCTTGGCAAGGTCAATTCCCTGTGGAGTAACAACATAGCCAAGAAAAGATACTCGGTTCGTGCAAAAGGTGCACTTCCCAAGGTTACCAAACAAACGTGCATCACGTAGAGCAATAAAAACAGCACGTAAATGTTCCATATGTTCCTCCAAAGATCTGCTATAAATCAGTATATCATCAAAATAGACTACCACAAATCGTCCAATGAAAGCACGTAAAATTTTGTTCATTAATCTCATGAGAGTACTAGGTGCATTAGTTAACCCAAAAGGCATGACTAACCACTCATATAATCCAATCTTAGTTTTAAAAGCTGTTTTCCATTCATCCCCCAATTTCATACGAATTTGATGGTATTCACTATGCAAATCAACTTTGGTGAAAATTGTAGAGCCACTCAATTCATCAAGCATATCATATAGCCGAGGAATATGATGACGATAACGAATAGTAATATTATTAACGCCTCTACAATCAACACACATACGCGATGTACCATCCTTTTTCGGCACTAGAATAATAGGAACAACACAGGGACTAAGGGATTCGCGTATATAACCTTTGTCGAGTAGCTCCTGGACTTGACGCATAATCTCCTTCGTCTCCTCTAGATTGGTAAGATATGGTGCACGGTTGGGTAGCGAAGCACCGGGAATTAAGTCATTTTGATCCTCAATCCCACGAATAGGTGGTAATCCCGGTGGCACGTCTTGTGGAAAGACGTCAGCGAACTCCTACAAAATGGTAGTGACAATAGGAGGCAAAGAGGAAGGCAGGTCCTCGAATGAAAATAATGCCTCTTTGCACACAAAAGCATAGCAAATAGATTTGCTAAAATCTAGCTCATCAATATCAGATTTTGTGGCAAGTAAACATGCACTTTTCAATTTAATTTCAGAAGCAACACTAGATGGTTTATTATTAGGTTTCATTTGTTGCTCAAATTCTTTTACCACAAGCTGATTTTCACTCTTATTTTTCTCCTGTTTTGCTTTATTACCTCTATTAATATCATCTTTCAAAATGGAATCAGGAGTCATAGGAAGCAAAGTAATATTTTTATCCTTATGAATAAGAGTATACTGATTGTTTCTTCCATGGTGTACATAATTTTTATCAAATTGCCATGGTCTACCAAGTAATAAGGAACATGCTTGCATAGGTACCACATCACAATCAACATAATCAGCATATGTAGAGATACTAAAATGCACACGAACAGTATGTGTTAGCTTAACCTTGCCGATGTTGTTGAACCATTGGATGTAGTAAGGATCTGGATGTGGTCTTGTGGTGAGAGATAGCTTCTCCACCATCTCCATGCTAGCCAAGTTGTTGCAGCTCCCTCCATCTATGATGAGGCGAACAGAACGTTCCTTCACAACTCCCTTTGTATGGAACAAATTATGCCTCTGATTTTGCTCAGCTTGTGTAACCTGCACACTAAAAACATGTTGAGCAACTAAACATTCATACCTGTCAGCATCTTCAGCAGCCATGTATTGCGTCTCATGATCAGAATCATCTCCACCGTGTTCTTCACTTGTAATAAGAGCCAAAGTCTCCTCATCATAGTCACTAGCGGACTCATACCCACCATCCTTAGTAACATTCATCACACGCTTAGATGGGCATTCTCTTGCATAATGACCTCCACCTTTGCAACGACGACAAATAATATCATGTGTTTGCCCTGTTCATGCCATGGATGAAGAAGAGCTCTGTGCAGGTCCAGAAGGTGTGCTCTTGGCAGATAGTGGTGGTTGTGCCTGCATTCTTGTATCACGGTTGGAGGTGGCAGCTGACGGAGGTGCTGGTGCAGCAGAACATGTGGAAGTAGAGGATGCACATGGTGTCCATGATGAAGATCGACCTGCAGAAAAGTTAGTTCGCGCCAATGCCTGTCGATCCTGCACTTCACGTTCAGCTTTGCAAGCAAGATGGAATGAATGAGTGATATTATTATATTCCTTATACTCTAGAATAGTCTGAATCTGTTTATTTAATCAACCCATAAAACGTGCAAGCATAGCTTCATTATCCTCAACAATACCACATCTAATCATGCCAGTTTGTAATTCCTGATAATATTCTTCTACAGAATCTTTTCCTTGTCTTAAACGCTGTAGTTTTTGATGTAATTCACGTTCATAATATGGTGGAACGTGAAGTGGCTGGAATAGGATATAATCTACAATGTTCAGACTACCAAACACATGCAAAACTAGTGAAAGCACAAACAGTGGCTGGAATAGGATATTGTAAACATTTAGAATGTTGTTCAGTTTCTAACTCCCAAGTAAGATATATATCAGGAACATATCTACCATCAAATGGTGGAATATTCAATTTTAGTTTTGGAAGATGGTCATGATCTCGTACCTCAGGTGGTGGTGCAGCCCTACCGTTGCGATGATATGCATGAGGACGACCTGGTGGTGGTGGTGGTGGTGCTGCTGCTGGTTGCACGTAGTTCTGATTTTGATCAACCTCATCCTCGTAATGGTCCTCCACCTCTGCGATAGTAGCGGGAGCTACAGAACCAGCAACAATAGGTACAACGGCACCAGAACATTGACCAAGCTCAAGGGGAACACGCTGTGCTCATCCCACTTGATTTGGCAGGCGATGTTGTTGTTGTCGTTGTTGTTGTTGTTGTTGTTGTAGAGGTGCGACATGTGCAGCGGGCGGTGGTTGTGGAAGACGCGCGGGAAATTCATTAAACTTGTTATCGAGCTTTGTTTCGAACGCCTTTCTGAATGCCATCTATCTTCTCCATGGCCTCTTCAAATCTGTTTAGCACATCTTCCACCTATCCACTCATCATTTGCTGAAACTTATCATGTAACTCTTTGTTCGTAATGTTCTCCCAGTCAGTCTCGTCGGCTTGTGATCCTGCCATGGTTAGCAACAATGGAAACACACAAGAATATGATCCTACAGACTGCTAGAAAGTGGCGGTGGTGGGGTGTCACAAATCCGTCAAGCAAATCTCAAATTCTTACCAGTTCTTACCTAGCAGCAGGTGGTGATCGGCAACCGTTGTAGTCAAAACTGTCAAAGCTTGGATAGAGCGATTACCAGGGAGAGTCAAACACACAACGTAGATGTATGTGGAGCTGGGATGGCTTATGATATGGTAGCAAAAATGGTCAACAATAATCAATTCAGAGATGCAAAGAATAAACGCTCAACGACGATATTGTGATGGTCGTAGGCTAGACTGTGCTAGAGATGCGAGCCTAGAACACTAACAAAATCACGGCACGGCACATAAAAAAGGGAAAAGCACACGCTTATTTTTTTGCTCTTTTTTGTGCTTTTTCTCCGCTCCTCTTTTTTTGCGAAAAATCACTATAATGGCGAGTGTCTCAAAACTCTTCCCAAGTCAAACTAACAGGATAGGCATGAAATTTTTTTGTCAATTTTTTTTGTCAGAAATCAGGGCAGCGATGATGAAAAAGTGTGACAAAAAACACTATGATGGAGAGTGTCTCAAAAGACTCAGAAAAGCCTAAAAACAGGATAGGGAAAAATATTTTTGGTCGCCGAAATTTTGGCCTGAAAACTACCCGGGGTCTCCAGATATGACAGCGATGGTGGTATATGGCAGCGGTGGTGGTATATGGTAGCGGTGGTGGTATATGGATACGGATTGGTGGTGGTATATGGATACGGATTAGTGATGGTATATGGATACGGATCAGTGGAGGATAAGCGGTGGTGGTAGATGGCAGGGGCGATGATGATGGTGCGGCGGCGGCGTGACAACTGATGACCAGAACTCGAAACTCAAAAAGACTAAACGCTAAGGCCAGCAACTAGACACGACGATGCAACCGCAAATTCAACAAAGCAAAAACCCTAAAAAGATTATGCAAAGGCTTAGACTGGATCAGATATGATGAACTAACCCTAATTTTTTGTGTCTGTTTCATGGACTGTAGGTATGAAGAACAGACTTGATCTAAACTACAAAAAACTGTAAAATCTCACCGAGCAACCTGGAGATCTGATACCACTTGATAGAGACAAAGGTGTCCCATATTTCGATGAGATGATGGATATCGCTTTGGTGGAAGTCGACTTTCACGAGCCGACTACGAACGTGCGAGGACATCGCGCCTTAGCAATCGCTAAACCAACTCAGAGAGGTTATTGACCACGCCAGAGCACGATCAACCAGACAACGAAGATCTATTTCCTGCAAGCAAACAAATGTAACATCCCAAATTTTTAGATTTGGTATGTTAATAGGATCATTATTTTTCATCTTGATTTCTATGCATATTTGAATTTTCTGTTTTTTCGAAGTGTTTTCCAACTCAAGGAAAAATATTTGGAGTGGAGATAATATGACTTCTCCCTTGTTAATTATATTTGGAAAATGCTAAGAGTATATTCTAGAGTTTACATAAATTAGTTTTCATTGTTTAAGCTCAAAGTTATTTTAGAGTTGTTATAATGCTCTTTATGTGCTTGCATTGCATAAATGTTTTTTTTCAAAAGTGCATATGTGTTTTGAAAATGTTCATTGTTTTATATAGTAGTAATAATGTTTTACTGTTTGTTGTGGTATTTTTAGGAAGTCACTAGGTATTTGATTTTTGTCAAATGTATGTTCTGTATGTAGTATATATAAATATAAATGTCAGCTCCTAGGTTTTACTGTGGATCAGGCCGGCGCACAGTAAAATTACCCCTCGCCCTCCCACGCGAGGCAGACCAATAGGCCGGCCCATTTTTGGCGAAACCGGGCAGCCCACCTGCAGCTCCTTCCTTCTATTTGTTTTTTTCTTATTCACACCCAAGTCCTGCTGACATTGGACCCTGCCAGGTCGTCTCCTTCCTCGGGTCGTACTCCTGTTCACGCACGATGCCGAGTCAACCAACTCCAATCCTCGTTGACTCGTCTCTGTTTCTGATCGTTCTACCACGACCAACCCCATATAAATTCCGCCCGAGTCCTCCTCTACCGATTTTCACCAAAATGGAGTTCTCCCGTGCCCTAGAATGGCTGTTCGATCTCGCCGGAGTTCAGCCGCTGTTGACCTCCGCCATCGTCGTTTCCGTCGTCAATAGGGGGTCTCTGAACCTGCCCTCCCCTCTGTTCTCCTTGCCTTGGTCTCCTCCATCCCCCTCATCTCTTGTTTTGCACAGGGAGCACCAGGACGCTGCCCACGAGCCCAACCCGAAGAAGATCGCCGCCGCGCCATAGATTGAGCACTGCCGCCAGCAGAGGCCACCCCCGCCGTCGTGGACGCCGTCAAAGTCATCTCCGTCGTACGCAGCTCCCTCCTGTATTTCAGCCATCTCCGGGGGGGCACCGTACCCGTCGCCACCATCGTCCAGGGCCTCGCCGCCGCCGTCTCGTTCAAGTCCGGCACTGTCCCAACCTCTGGTTTCCGGTGAGCCGATCTTGTCCGTCCGATCTCCCTCTGACGGTCCAGATTAAATCATGTTCTGTTTTTTTTCTTCTCGAGTAGGTACGTGCTATTTAGTGGTCATTCGCCATTTAGTCAATATAGCAGACACACTCCAGCCAATCACATGTGGCCACATGGCACATCCACAGCCGCAGCAGTTCTTCGAAGAAATATATTTTGACACAATTTATTTTGGGCAGATTTCATACCAAACTTTCATTTAAGTATATCTTTGAGCCTATAACTCCAATTTAGATGATTCTTTTTCCTATGTACTCATATTGACCAGGAGCATCTAGTAGAAGCAAAATTTCAAACTTTTGCACTGTTTAAATTTGAATTTGCTGAAATTTTAATTTAACCTTTCGGAGGCCATATCTTTCAAACCGTTTATGCAAATCAGTTGATTCTTTTTGTGTTGTGATCCTCCTAGCATTGATACAATATTTTGCTACTGTTATGTTATGTCAATGAATTTTTTTAATTTGAATTCCTTGTTGTTTACTTTATTTTAGTGTTATGTGAGCATAATTTATTTATCGGCGACTCCGTTAATCGTATAGATTGTCCGGAGTGTGAAGTGGATCGGAATTAAGCGTTAGAGTACTTCAACATCATTCAAGGCAAGTTTGCACTTTGATTTTTCTTATCCTATATTCTGCTATGCAAGTGTGGTTTTATGCTATGATATATGTTTGGCCTGGTCGTGTTGTTGTGTTTTGGTAATGATTGTATTATGTGTTGGTGTGATCAACTTGCTATGGTAGACGTGTGCATGTGTCGAGTGATGCATGGAAGTGGTGAGTCTTTATAGCTGTAGGCTCGGGACTTTTGCTCAGGTGAATGCATCAAAGGCTGATCGCTCTATTGTCCCTAGAGAATGCACCATGACTGAGCGCACTTCAGTTGTCGGGGCTTTTTCTCATGTGAATGCGTCACTGGCTGAGCGCTCTATTGTCCCTAGAGAATGCGCAAGGACTGAGCGCACTTGAGACATCTTGAAGTTCTTTATCATCTGTGTTGTTTGCACCTTGCCTATGTCGTGGAGATAGGTGAAGGTAGTTTTACGCGAAAGCAAACTTGAGTGTTTTGTTTGTCATACTTTGCTTGTGGATGTAGGTTCGTTTTATCATTATGTGTAATTTGCCAATACATTCAATGTATTGACCCTTTGTGGCTGCAACATATCATGTTGCAAGATTTTCAGATGATCAGTGAGATACAGTAGGGTCGCGAGTCTTCACTCAGCATTTTCGCCAGTGGGCATTGACGGGACTCATCATTTATTAGGCTACATTTCCGCTGTTATTATTGAATAAAGCTAGCTATGTGCTAGTCAGTTTGTAATACTTTGTGAATTCTGGATCATATGTTATAGTAAATGATGCACTTGTTATTTGATATTCATATGTATTGTGTGTGCTAGCGAGTCGATCCAGGGACTAGCACAGTGAGCACAGAGACATTGAATCTTATCAGGTTCGGGTCGTTGAACACAAAAACCCTAAAAACATTATGCAAAAGCTCAGACTGGTTCAAATATGATGAACTAACCCTAATTTTTTTGTGGTTGTTTCGTGGACTGTAGGTACGAAGAACATACTTGATCTAAACTACGAAAATCTGTAAAATCTCACCGAGCAACCTGGAAATTTGATACCACTTGTTAGAGACAAAGGTGTCCCGTATTTCGATGAGATGATGGATATCGCTTTGGTGGAAGTCGACTTTGACGATCCGACTATGAACATGCGAGGACGTCGCGCCTTAGCAATCGCTAAACCAACTCAGAGAGGTTATTGACCACGCCGGAGCATGATCAACCAGACCACGAAGGTCTATTTCCTGCAAGCAAATGAAGAACAAGCAAGAAACTAAGATTGCAATCTAGATATTGCGAATATAAGATGAAAGCTTTATTGATCAAGGTGGGGTTCTGTGACGTCTTGGTCTGGTCGTTGAACATAAACGAAGTACACGAAGTTGCAGGTATGGCGAACTTTTAATCTAAACAAAACCCAAAGTCTAAACGACGCCCTAAGGGCTATATATATGGAGGAAGAGGGGGGAATTTCGTGGCCCTTGAGGGAGTGGTCCGAAACCAACCATAACTCTTGTTTCCCCACACATACAAACTCTAAAAACAGCATATTGTCGGCACTCTGGGAACGGGGGTCCCCAGGCTTGCCTGCCTGCGGCCCACAGCGTTGCTAAGCCAGCAGGCCGTGCGGCCCATCTTCATCAACAAGGCATCCAAGACCCTCGCGAGGGTCCAAGCCACGCGAGGCGGACGATGCAAGACCTCTTCTGGAGTAGCCTAGCCAGGCAGGCTCACAAGGAGCGGAGATATCAAGGCGGGGCAAACCTCATGAGGCTCTCGTGACGTGAGCCGTGACGAACGGCACCAGGCGGGCGCCAGCGCGCGCAGCGTCCTTATTTTCTCTTTAGTGCTAAGGAGGCCAGCGCAGGCGAAGAGTACCGAGGCGTCAGGCAAAGGTTGCTATATTGGTGCAACGAGACCAAGACCAGGAGGACAGCAAGATGGAGGTCATCGTGGAGCCCAAGACAGCGTCCCCCTTCAAATTTGCCCGCCGTTGTTGGCTCCCTTCCCGCTCGATATTTGGGAAGAGGACCAGGGGCTATATAAGTACAGCTAGCCACCATAGTAGGGGTATCTGATCGGATCTGATCTCATCTTGGCTTGATCCACCCCGATCGAGAGCCTACTCACAAGAACACCTCAACCTCATGACGCTGTTCTTCCCTTGTACTGTTCATCATCAGCCCAAGAGGCAATCCACCACCACCACACTAGAGTAGGGTATTACACCACGATGGTGGCCCGAACCAGTATAAACCTCGTGTCCTTCTATGTAGTGTGTTCATCGAGTTCGTCCGTGAGATCTTAGTGAGCTAGGGCGTAGATCGGTAGGAGGGAAAGACTGCGCGCGCACCCCAGTGTTCGAACCTTAAGGGTTTGCCGGAACCCCACATCCGACATTTGGCGCGCCAGGTAGGGGTGCGTCGTAGCTTCCCGTCCATCAGTTCGTCGCTCCGTCGCTCCGTCGTCTCCATGGCGGACGCTCGCCGTGCTCGGGCTGAGCGTCGGGCTGCCCTCACCGCCCGTGTCGCTCAGACGGCTCGCGTCGGCGGGCCACCTCGCTGTTCTCCGTCTCCCGCCTTCAACGCTGCCACCGGCCCGGCGGGGAACGAGTAGTAGGCGTCCTCGCTGCATCCTTCGGTGCGGCAGGACGGCCGCACCGCCACTCCATCGCTGACCCCTGCCGGTTCTTCATCCCATGCGCGCCGCTGCCATGGAGGTGCGGGCCGCGCTCCTCGCGGCGAACGAACTCCTGCGCTACTGCCCCGTCGACGACCTCTATGAGGAGTGGCTCGACCGCGTCGCCGAGCTCGTCCGCGCCGCAGGGGCTCTCTGGCGCCGTGCCTCTCTCTGCCTCCCCCTCAACCGGCCATGGGTGACGAGGCTCATGGCGTGCCTCCACCACCTCTGCCCCGAGACGGTGCCTTGGCACCAAGGCGCGCGCCCCCGCGGCGTGGTCTACCACTCCCGGTGCCTGCTCGTGAAGAGAGAAGCTGCCAAGAAATCCCGCGGCCGCGAGAGGCTGCACCTGCGCTCCCCGCGCCACCTCGTCAAGACCGCGCACCGCCTGCAGCGACGCAACACGGACCTCGTCAAGACCAAGCTCCACCTCCGAAGCGGGCCCCGGCAACCACGGCTGGCTGCCGTGCCTTCACCCCCGAGCTGCGTAGCGTCGCCTAGCCAGGCAAGTTCAAGCCGGATCTGCCTCCTCGCTACGACGGCACCGCCGACCCCGCAGAGTTCCTGCAGCTCTATGAGCTGAGCATCAAAGCGGCCAACGGCGACGAAAAAGTCATGGCGAACTGCTTTCCCATGGCTGTCAAGGATGGAACTCGCACCTGGCTCCTGAACCTGCAGCACAGGTCGATCTCCTCCTGGGACGAGATGCGCGACCGCTTCGTCGCCAACTTCCAGGGCACTCGCGACCGCCCACCGGCCGCGGGTGATCTGCGCCGCATCAAGCAACAACCAGGAGAGACCCTCTAGAAGTACATCCAGCGCTTCAACAACACCCCCCTCAAGAACCCCAAGGTCACGGACGAGGCTATCATCTCCGTGTTTTCCGACGGTGTCCGTGACGTCAAGATGAAGGAAGAGCTCGCCGTCCACGAGGAGCAATGCACCTCTCAGGAGTTGTTCAACCTGGCGACCAAGTGCGCAAGAGCTGAGGAGGGGCGCCTCTCTCTCCTTGAGCTGCCAGCTGCAGGAGCGGAGGAGAAGCAGGCCAAGGCCAAGGACGTGAAGCGCAAGGAGGCAGCTGTGCTCGCAGCGGAGCCCGCCACCAAGCGGGGCAGAGATCAGCCCGAGTCATCTAAGAATGGCCGACCGTTCTGCGCCTTCCACAACCTGAACACCCACAACACCAGCGAGTGTCAAGAGCTCAGAGCCATACGGGAAGGACGCTACGGTCGACGCCCCGAGCGCAATGACCGGGGCTACGGCCGCGGAGGAGGACGAGGAGGCGGACGCTGGGACGACCGTGGCCCGCGTCAGGAGTGGCGCGACCGGCCTCGTGAGGACTGCTGGCAGGACCAACCACGCGAGGGCGCCTGGAGGGACCCGCCTCGTGAGGATCGCCCCCAGGGCAACACCGGTCTTCCCCCGCTGCCGCCACCAAGAAGGAACGACGACCACCACCAGGACGAGGGGGCTGGGGGCTTCCAGGAGCCGCGTGCGATCGCCTGCATCTTGGGCGGCGCCCAGGCCCCAGCCTCTCAGCGCATCTTCAAACAGTTCGCTCGCGAGGTGAATGCGGTGCTCCCCAAGCTCGAGGCCATGCGCCCGCTCACGTGGTCCCAATGTGCCATCACTTTCAACTCGGCAGATTAGCTCAAGTGTGTAGCCACCGCTGGCGCCCTCCCTATGTTGTGTTCACCAGTCATCAGCAATGTGCAGGTCACCAAGACCCTCATCGACGGCGGCGCAGGGCTCAACGTCCTGTCCATCGACACGTTAGACAACCTCCAAGTGCCATATGAACAGCTCCAGCCCACCAAGCCTTTCTCAGGAGTGACCGACGGTTCCACCACACCGATAGGGCAGGTCTGCCTGCCTGTCACCTTCGGGGAGCACAAGAACTACCACACCGAGCTCATCGACTTCGACGTCGCGCACATCCGCCTGCCGTACAATGCCATCCTCGGGTATCTAGCCCTGGCCATGTTCATGGCAGTCACTCATCACGGCTACAACGTTCTCAAGATGCCAGGAAGCGGAGGAATCATCACGGTCCCGTGTGAAGAGAGGGATGCGGTGTGCTCCCTCGAGCGCGCCTTTCAAGCCGCAGCAATCGATGACCCCGACAGCTGAAATGAAGGCCCTCCGGAGGCCATCCGCAAGAAGAAGCAGTCGCGCCGTTCAAGACCTCACGAGGATGGCGTCGCGGCAGGAGCCTCATCAGGATCAGCGCCCTTCCCAGGGGAGCCTCCCTCCATCGCATAGGAAAGCGCGCCCGGCGCCCTCCTCGGGCAGGGCTCGGGGGCTCTCTTCTGGAGGGCCTCAGACCTTGCCGACCTCACGAGGGAGGCGCTTGGGCACCACTTGGAGGCGTGCTTCACGGCGTGTGTCCCTCGGGAGAGCACAGGGCAAGGAGTGCCCACCACCCAAGAATTCATCACCAAGACCACATAGGAACTGCAAGACGCAAGAGCCATGTGCGGCGACCACTGCTCGCAGGGCGCAGCTCCCCATCCAGGCGAGGATGCCGAGTAGCGTGTCTGCGTCGATGTCCCAGGGCTCAACAGGGTCGCATCTCAGGAGCGTTTCTGGCCTTCGCGTGTGGGCCGCTGCGAGGGCCCGCCGCACAGCTACGTTCGCATGCCCTTCGGCTTGCCGAGCGTGGCATCGGCCTATCAGCGCAACATGCGGCGTGTCCTGGCGGCTCAACAGGCCAGGTACCACGCCGTCCTGGAGGAGATGGAGACGGTCTTCAGGGAACCTCCCGAGCCCCCAGAGCATCCCGAGGCTCAGGGTCCCGGTGGCTCATGAGGAGTCGTTTCTTCAACGCACGCCTTCAGCTGCACCAACTCTACTTCGTCTACAGAACCAGGTGACATCTTCCAAGCTCGTTTAAGCTGGGAGCACCCCTCGAGCAGCATTATTCCTAGGCCACATGGGTCCGTCCCTGTGGCATGTATCCCTTTTACTTATGTCTTTAGCTTACCTTGTTGGGGGCGCCCCTCTGGCTGCATCATCCCCAAGCCACTCGGGCCGGACCTGGTGGCATGTATCTTCCTGCATTTATCCAAGTTGACCTGCTCTCCATGCTTAACCTGCCAACTGCTATCATCTACTCGATCATCGCATCTCCCGGGGCCTCCACACCGGCACGACGCTGGTGCATGGGTCCATCCCTGTCACGTCGACAAACCTGAGCAGTCGAGCTCTGGGTCGCGGCACGCCCCGCGCACGTCACCTCACAAGGCCCTCAGTGCCTTCATCTCATCCAGAGCAACCAGCGGCAGGCTGACAGCTGTAACGGCAAACCGTGTTTCTTCTTGTGCCTGTTCACAGGGATCCCGTGGGAAGGATAGCAGGTGGCACCGCGAGTCTCCTTTTCTCTCGTGCGATTCGCTTGCGCGTTAAAAGGTGAGCTCCTGAGCATCGCGACTCAGGAGCTCTTACTTGCTCTCCGGCCCTCTCCCCATGGCCTTGACCACGGCATCGCGACCTGGCATACCAGCGGCGGCTGAGCTCGCTCGAGGGCCGGGACCTGAGAACGTAGAGCACTAAGGAGAGCATGAGGGGAGGGGAACTCGTATGGGTCGGTCTAGCTATGCCGCACAAGTAGGCGCGCAGCACTGGCGCAACGTCAGGAGTCGCCACGAAATCAACAAGATAAGTCCCGCACTCGGATCGGCTAAATTTTTGGGCCTAATGGTCACTCACGCCTTTCCGCAACCCCGTTGCGGCCACGTCGACTCCCTTTCTCGCCTTACCATGGCTGCTTGAGCGCTAAGGGGGACCTCCTGAGCATCGCGCCTCAGGGGCTCTTACTGGACCTCGGGCTGCACACCTCCTGGCCTTGACCACGGCATGCGACCTGGCATACCAGCGACGGCTGTAGCCTGCCTGGGGACCGGGACCTCTCAGCGTAGAGCAACAAGCTATCGCGAGGAAAGAAAGGGGGGACCGAGCCTTAACGGGACGTGCGTTCACCAAATTCTCATAACAAGGAAGATAGGCACAAAAGACATTACACACCCTTGCATGCCCCCACGGGGTGATTCGTGATTCTTCGCAGGAAACAAAAGCTAATACTAAGGGGAATCCTGTCTACACCCTTTCGTGGCGGACGCCGTCATCAACAGTGGGCCACGGAGGGCCGGCGCCAACCTCATCCAGATCAGCGGCGGCGACGGCCGGACACCGCGGCTCTGCTCCGAGCGCGGCGAGAGCTCGGGGGCACGTAGCTGTCCTCGCTCGTCTCCGGAGTCTCGTAAAGTTCAGGAGAGCTGCTGGACTCCCAAGGGCTACCGCTGCTGGAGTAGCCGCGAGCGGAGCGCGCGTCGGTTTGGCGCTCCTCTCCGGGGCAGCACTCCAGGCGGCGACCCTCGGCGTCAAAGACCTTGAAGAAGAGCGTGGAAGCGCCGTCGTACTCCAAGTGGATCGCTATGGCACCCCTCACATGGCAGACCCGTGCGATCTCCCCCCAGCCACAGGTCATGAAGATCTTGCCGGTGGGAACCGCTTCGATCTCCGCTCCGGTCGCCGAAGCGCTGCAGTCGGCGTGCTGCAACCAGAGTTCGAGAGGCCCCCTCGGCGGCATCACATCGGAGAAGAACCGCGGGAAGCGGATCCAGTAGCTTGGAGGCATCGGCGCCCATAGCACCAACTCACGCAAGGAGTCCGCGGCGTGGATCCTAGGGGCAGCGGCACGCGTTGCCGTGGCGCGGCGACCCCGGACGCGGCGCGGGCGGTGCTCCTCTTCACTCTGTCCTCCCAAGCCCTCAGCTCGGGCGTACAAGGGTAGCGGGTTCCCCGGAGGAGGCCGCTCGCACCAAGGCCTCGTCACCACCTGCATCGCCACTTCATCACGGCGATGGATCGACCTCTTCTTCGGCGGATGTGGCCCAGGATCATCACGGGGAGCCTTTCCTTTCTCTTCAGCAGAAAACCTTTTGATAGGCGCCATTGTCAGCAGTGGAGCGAGGAGGAAGGAGCAAGCAAGCAAGAAAGCGATGGGCGACGGGGGCTCCCCTCCCCTCCCCATTTATAGCGGAAGAAGGCCAACCGGCGTCTCCCACGATCGCAGGTAATGATGGTTTTCCATGCATGTCGCAGGGACTTGTCAAGTCGTGCAGTTGCCGAGGCAGCATGGGGAAGCGGAGACGCCCACATCCAATCAATCGCCACGCGTCAACCGAGGCCGCAGGGTTTTGGGGCCCGCGGTGCTCCGAACTTGACCCTTGTCTTTGCCGCAAAGCCAAGCCGAGCGCACCTTGGGCCCGGGGGCTACTATCGGCCTTCTGGGAACGGGGGTCCCCAGACTTGCCTGCCTGCGGCCCACAGCATGGCTAAGCCAGTAGGCCGTGCGGACCATCTTCATCAACAAGGCATCCAAGACCCTCGCGAGGGTCCAAGCCTCGTGAGGCGGACAACGCAAGACCTCCTCTGGAGTAGCCTAGCCAGGCAGGCTCACGAGGAGCGGAGATATCAAGGAGGGGAAACCTCACGAGGCTCTCGTGACGTGAGCCATGACGAACGGCACCAGGCGGGCGCCAGCGCGCGCGGCGTCCTTATTTCCTCTTTGGTGCTAAGGAGGCCAGCGCAGGCGAAGAGTACCGAGGCATTAGGCAAAGGTTGTTATATTGGTGCAATGAGACCAAGACCAGGAGGACGCCAAGACGGAGGTCACCGTGGAGCCCAAGACAGCGTCACCACCAGAGCTTTTCGCAGGCGAAGACCGCTTTTGTCAGGATAACTTGTACTAGCTGTCCCCCTTCAAATTTGCCCGCCGTTGTTGGCTCCCTTCCTGCTCGATATTTGGGAAGAGGACCAGGGCCTATATAAGTAGAGCTAGCCACCATAGTAGGGGCATCTGATCGTATCTGATCTCATCTTGGCTTGATCCAACCCGATCGAGAGCCTACTCACAAGAACACCTCAACCTCAACAGGTTGTTCTTCCCTTGTACTGTTCATCATCAGCCCAAGAGGCAATCCACCACCACCACACTTGAGTAGGGTATTACACCATGACGGTGGCCCGAACCAGTATAAACCTCGTGTCCTTCTGTGTTGTGAGTTCGTCGAGTTCATCCGCGAGATCTTAGTGAGCTAGGGCGTAGATCGGTAGGAGGGAAAGACTTCGCGCGCACCCAAGTGTTCGAACCTTAAGGGTTTGCTGGAACCCCACATCCGACACCTATAATCAAGTATTTCGAAATTACATGGGCCTGGCCAAATAATAAGGTGACGCAACACCTATAATAGCCTCTGGACAAAATTTATGAAATGACATCTTGTATATTTCGTCCAAGGCTTCATGCACTCATTACGGTGGCTTCAAAGTCCTGAAATGATCACTTGAAACTCCGTTCTTGTTTCCCTTGCGCATGCCATCATCTCCATGCTTGTTCTTGCTCCAATGTTCGTCCTTCTCCAAGCTAGGCCCTTCATTTGTAAGCAAAACAAATGTATCCAATTTAGGCAGCATCATATTCTCATGAACATTAGAATCATTATCAAGAAACGATACCTGGTAATTTAATTGGCGTGCACGAGCTCTAGTACTTGGTCCAGTATGTATAGTAGTAGGGGATGTGGGTGTAACAATGGTATGGATGTCCTCATCACCAGAGGAATGTGCTGGTGTCCTCCCGTCAGCCTTCAATGCTGACGCTACCAGCAGCCATGGTTGATCCTCCGTACAGTAAACTAACGCAACCTCCGCCCAAGTTTCAACTTGCATAGCAGTGGACTGTACTACATACAGACCACATCCATTACGCTACAATGGATGCCTACCTTTGTTTCAATATCTACAAGGGTTGGATGAAGAGCGAGAGCCAAGTGTGCGGTTCAACCAAAGAAGTATCGGCCAAGAGGAAGAGGGACAAGGACGAAGTCGAGCACGTGGACGAGGAGTCCGAGTAAGGTGGCAGTGTCGTTGCTCATGGTGGTTGTAATGCAGTGTCTACCAGATCAGTTGTAGTTTAATTTCAGGGTGCTTAGTTTTATTTGAGGGGTGTGTTGTGCTTTTATTTGAGGGGTGTGTTGTGCTGAGCCCCCAGTAGAACTATGTGATCTTTCTTCTCATTACTTTAACTCTTCAGTAAGTACATACTAGTATTTCGTTATACTTCATCTTGTAGTTGGTAGTACTACCACTTATTTCTTCACATTATATACGTATAATATATATGGCCAACATCATATAGCCAGCAGTTTAGTTGTCAAAGAATTAAGGGTTTTATCGTTTATGCCACCGGTTGTGTCCCACAATTCAGTTTTTCCACTAGGAATTTCAACCGCTCAAAAATGCCATCGCTTAGTTAGAAACATGCTCAAAAATGCCACTGGACACTATTATTGTGACTCAAATCTCTTTTGCGATGTTATAATGACATAAATACCTATGGACCAACATGCCAGCTCTCCCTCTATCTTACTACAATAAAGTGTGGGGCCTACTTGATCCCAACAGCGTTCTTATTTTCCTGTAAAATTATTCGCTTGGTTACTCCTGACAAGCGGGGCCACACTTATCATTGTTAGATAGAGAGAATCGACATGTGGGTCTAGGCTTATTTTTGTCATATAACATGGTCAACGGGTTTGACGTGAAAATAAAAATGTCTAATGGCATTTTTGAGCAAACATCTAACAGAACGATGGCATTTTTGACATATCTAATGGCATTTTTGAGCAAGCAGCTCAGGGATCGATGGACTTTTTGAGTAGTTGTAACTTCTAATGGCAAAACTGAGTAGTGAGACACAACTAGTGGCATAAACAATAAAAACCCAAGAATTAAATAGGTATGCTAATTTCTTTAATAAAATTTAGCACCCCATCTAAGCACGTACTAGCTTTTTCAATAGTACTATTTGCATAATTTGGCGACAAGTGCTCTCTATATATACCACCTTTTTCCTTTAATTTCATGTTGTTAGTTTTGCTCCATGGCACAATTCATTGATACTTTACAAAAGTATACATTTAAAAGGCTAGAGGGTGGGGCAGTCTTGCTTGGTCGGTTTCATGAGAGGTGAGGGCCTTTGTGATTTGATGGCTCATTAGTGCTGGAAGGCGGGGCCTTGTGATTT
Source organism: Triticum aestivum (assembly GCF_018294505.1). Classification (NCBI taxonomy): domain Eukaryota; kingdom Viridiplantae; phylum Streptophyta; class Magnoliopsida; order Poales; family Poaceae; genus Triticum; species Triticum aestivum. Next base: position 257,258,784 of record NC_057805.1, read on the forward strand.
GACTGCTCGTATAAATGTTGCCGATGACCTGAGGAGGAGCAATGAACTGTGCGGTATACTCAAGTTTCCACTGGAGTACTAGTACAACGGAGGAGCACGAAACATGGTAGCCTAGTGCGATATGGCGATAAAAAATGATCTAATTTGCTAGTCATCGATCCCACGGCGCCGCTCATCATTAGCATTGTTCTATTCATGCCTCGCAGAGAATGTGACACGTGTGGTGAAACACACGAAGCAAAAGAAGAAACATAGGATCAAAAGAAGAAGGAAGATTATCCCCCCCCCAAAGAAGGAAGACGCACACACACACAATTCTGGGGCGCTGCTCTCTACTCCATGAAGGGTTGTTGCCCGCGGAGTCGTAACTGCTTCTTCATCGCCTCCACGACCTCCATCTGCTCGCGCATCTCCTCCGCCATCTTCTTCATTTTGTCCATGATGCGGGATTTCTCGACGTGAGCCTTCATCATCTCTTCCACGGCCGCTTTACATACCTTGACAGCAGTCGGGTGCTCAATGCGGAGCTTTGCCAACTCCTCCTTTTGTTCCATGACGAGGGCGTGCAGCATCTTCACCGAGGAACTACTCTTCTCATGCAGCTTCTTCCAGCCGACGTTCTCCTCCTTCAGCAGGTCGAGCTCATGGTGGAGCTTCGCATTGTCCTCCTGAAGTTACAGGATTTCCCCGATCGCCTTCTTATCCGAGGCAATGCTCTTCTTCAGCAGCATCACCAAGCCGGCGGTCAACTCCCCATGCTCATTGAGCTAAGCGGGCATGTCGTCGAGGCTCTCCTTCAGCAGCTCCACCAAGCCATCGATGAAATCCTTCTGCTTATTGAGCTGATCAGGCATGTCATCGAGGGATAACGACTCCAGTGCCGCCAGCTCTGCATGTTCGCCTCCGCGGCTAGGGCGCTCCAGGGAGCCCTCGCCTGCCTGTGAGAGATCTTCCGAGGTCTCTACGAGGCGGCGAGCCCTCTCTTTTTTTCCGTGGCCTTGGTCATCGCTGCCTTGTTATGAGTAGTACTCGACCTAGAGCTCTGCACACCGGCCATGGCAAGGACGGACGAACAAGAAAGACTTATGAGGAGGAAGGTAGAGTAATTTTTGGCTAGGTAGTTCTCCTTTTTATAACGTAGTACTAGCATTAGTACTAAAACCTGCATAGTGGGAACACGTTCAGGTTTGATACGTACTAGGTGTGAGCAGGTTTGCACTTAATTATAGCATGGTAGTACTACTTTGGAATGTGATGGGAACAAGCTAAAGATTAATTGATGGTTTTGGTTTCGAGGCCCGAAACGGCTCCCGATGAGTTTAGTGGAAGATAAATTTCAAGTACTACTGCTCAAATGCGGTCGCACAAGTCAGTATTGTAACTGGTCGTACATGTCAGACCAAGCTAATGCGTGTCCTTCGGTGAGATGCGGGTCCTACCGATCGTCTGTTGGTGCGACCGACCGTAAGTATTACTCGATGGAAACTTCTGGTTGTGGCTGCGGGCGATTGTCATGGCCAAGCATTCAAGAACTGGTGATACATAAATTACCATCTTTTTCCAAATGACCAAGTATTTTCACAGGAATAAAATACATATAGATGGAGTGACTGTCAAGGTTGCAAACCAACATGGCGTTGCAAGTTCACTGCAATAGCAACCGAGTAGGTCACTACATCGCTGGCGGGGAAGGAGGGCAGCTCACCTCACCTACGATGCATGCCCAGCGGCGCCACCGTAGCTGGTCCTGGGATTTGGCTTCTCCTACCGCCCATTTGAACAGTTGCACCGGCTGCTCATGCCATTCCGCAGGCATGCGCGTTTTCCTCCGCAGTCGACTCCGTGAATATGATCTCTGCCATTAGCCCCAGCTTGAAATCAATGCAACGCTGCTAGATGCTGGCATCCCTTGGCATCTCTCCCTTGAGAACGACTTGCACCTCCGCCTTGTGCTTCGCCAGGCGCAGCTCCTTTGAACTTGTCTCCAATCAATGCGATGCTTCCTCGACCCGATTTGCCCTTGCTTCCCACCACCTGAAATGCAGCCCTGGCATGTCCTCCGGTGCCACCGATCTGTGATTCCAGAGCAATGGATCCCCTTAGAAAACACATGTGGGTTTTGCTCAAAGGCAGCAGTGCTGCGGGCCGCAGTGAGAGGGCAGCCCACGGGATCCTGGGATCTACGGGATTATCCATGGCGGGATCCGGTGGGCGAGGCGGGGAGGCGAGCATAGGCGCTGGGATAGCCCTACAAGGCTAGATGAAGATAGTACTACTCGACTCCGTCCATATTTAAATACAAAGGCTGCCAACAGTAACCCAGGCAAAAATTGATCATCCTATCCTGCGTCCTGGTTTATTGGCCACCTTTTTATTTTGTGCCAATTTTTGACCAAAAATTTAACTAACAAAAAGTTAATGCATGTCACCAAAAATTATATCATTGGAATCACATTTGTAAGTAGTTTTCGATGACAGTAATTGTTATGACATGCATAAATATTGTGTTAGTTAAAATTATGGTCAAAATTGGCACCAAATACGAAGGAGACCAATGGAAGTAGCAACCCATGATTTAACTACACAAATGCACGTAGTGGAGTAGTAATGTCTTTCTCAACGACTTCCTCCCTCACGTCCACTCCAATTTGGATGCACTGTATTAATTGGACATCAATGAAGTGAACAACTTTACACGCGTCAAATTATCACATGGGGTGGATCTTCGTACAAAAATGCATCCCATGCGTGTACCCGCGTGTGCGTGCGAGGGAATGAGTGCATGCGTGCACATCTTCGCTTCGTGCATGTACTAACAGTGTGCGTGAGAGGAGACGAGTACATTCTTCTGGAACCAGCACCATGTCACTGTGATCAATCCACACAAGGAAGTCGCGACAGCGCCTCCACATGTGCCACGTGGCTTCATGGATGCCCCCATATCATTTTAATCATAATATATTAACTGAAAAAGGAAGTAGTAGTAAGGTACACGTGCATTGCATGCATGAGATTTGGCAACCAAATTATGAATAAATACCACACTATTGCATGTAAGCTTTGAGTCATATATGCATGATGTAGACGTTCGTTTAATTCTTATAGTTCATCTCATTCAAAATCAATTAGTTTTTATAAAAAATTTAATCTATTTTATGGTTCATGGAATTGTGCATTGTAAAGCATAAAGTAAAAACAAATAATGGCAATTCAACTAGAAAAAAAGTTTGTGCAGTTATGATACGGAAGATACTAGAACAAAGTAGAAGTACTTGTGTTTAGAGGTTTGTGCATTATGCTTAAGTTCAACCATGGAGTCTTCTAGATTGTACGTGTGGCAGAATTTGGTGGAATGTAGATTATATCAAATAGCCAGTAGTGCTCAGATTTGCCATCTCTACACCGTCTGATTGGCTTCATCCAATGACCATCTTTCAAATTTATTCAAACTCAATATAGGGGTATAGATATAGAGGTATATATACAGACTAGTTTGGCACATCATCTAAAGGCTTTCTACACACTCATTTTTTGTACAAATGTGCTCCACCATGCACCCGCGTGTTTTTATGTGGGAACGAGTGCGTGTGTGCACCTCTTCTCTTTCGCACATGTAGTCCGTGTGTGAGAGAGATACTAAGATATGGTGAGGGAATACGTGTCAATGCAATTTGTGTGAAGGAGAGGCCTATATACATACATGTATGTGCATGGGTCCGGGGTGATATACGAGAAGGGAGGGGAGGGGTCGACCGCGCGAGATATCGATAGAGACAGATAGAGGGAAGGGCTCTATGAGCATACAAGCACTGGGATATGGGGGTGTGTTGGTGTCAAAACCGGCGGATCTCGGGTAGGGGGTCCCGAACTATGCGTCTAAGGCGGATGGTAACAGGAGGCGGGGGACACAATGTTTACCCAGGTTCGGGCCCTCTCGATGGAGGTAATACCCTACTTCCTGCTTGATTGATCTTGATGATATGAGTATTACAAGAGTTGATCTACCACGAGATCGAAGAGGCTAAACCCTAGAAGCTAGCCTATGATTATGATTGTTGTTATCCTACGGACTAAACCCTCCGGTTTATATAGACACCGGAGGGGGCTAGGGTTACACAGATTCGGTTACAAGGGAGGAGATCTACATATCCGAATTGCCAAGCTTGCCTTCCACGCAAAGGAGAGTCCCATCCGGACACGGGACGAAGTCTTCAATCTTGTATCTTCATAGTCCAATAGTCCGGCCAAAGTATATAGTCCAGCTGTCCGAGGACGCCCTAATCCAGGACTCTCTTAGTAGCCCCTGAACCAGGCTTCAATGACGATGAGTCCGGCACGCAGATTGTCTTCGGCATTGCAAGGCGGGTTCATCCTTAGAGAGTACAATATCACCGTAGAAGATTTTGAACACAAGGATCATGTCCGGCTCTGCAAAACAAATTCCACATACCATCGTAGAGAGTACAATATCCCACAAATCTAATCTGCTGACACATTTCATAGCGTGACATCACACCATGGCCCGGTCATTATTCGAACCGTTTTTCTCAACCAGCTACTGCACATATTGTGAGGTGGTTTTCTTGGCACGTCTTGTCGAAGCAGAGATCGTGTCCCCTTATCATAGGATTCTCATCAATACGGGTGTGGATAACCCAACCGCGCCATCAATCACGGTGCCTGGGGAATAAGCGAGTTTACCAGGCAAGTGGGGAGGCGCAGAATCCCTGCTGCCTTTTTAAGGGGATAAGGACTCCCTTTCGCACCCACGCTTTCTTCTTCCAGATCCATTCCCCTTCACTCAACCTCCAGTGCTCGAGCGTTCGTCTTCTCTGCCCACAAAGGCCTTCCGAAAATGTTCGGATCCGGAGCAGGAGGCAAGTGGATGGCCTCTACCGTCCGGTAGAAGGATATCAAAAAGCTTCGGGAGGCCGTGTACCTGGCCAAGCAAATCAGCCACCGTCTCCCGACGGCGGGACAGATCGTCCCTACTCCGGAACCCCACGAGAGGGTTGTATTCCTCCCTCATTTTGTCCGCGGGCTAGGGTTTCCCCTCCACCCGTTTGTTCACGGCATCATGTATTCTTACGGGATCGATTTTCATGATCTATCCCCCAATTCCTTCCTCAACATCTCGATATTCATCGTCGTGTGTGAGGCTTTTCTCCGCATCTCGCCACACTTCGGCTTATGGCTGAAGATCTTCAATGTGAAGCCCATGTAGTGAGCGGCAAGCAAGCCGAGTGCGGGGGCGCTATGGTGAGCAAGATGCCCAACATCACATGGCCAATAGGTACTTTTAATGATTTCGTCAAAGAGTGGCAACAACAGTGGTTTTAGATCACTGAGCCGCGCGGCACGGAATGGGCCGCTGCTCCCGAGTTCCAATCTGGAGCCCCTCTGCGGCTTACGTCCTGGCCTAAAAAGGGTCTGAACTGGTCTTCGTCCGACGAACTATCGGTGCTCCAGACGCGCGTTAAGGATATGGAAGACAAGAACATCGAACTTGTCAATGTAGTCCAGGTGATGTTAGTTCGCCGGATCCTGCCTTGTCAACACCGGACTTGCAATCTATGGGAATTCGATCTGGCCAAGCACCAGAACCTGCGAGAGCTCTTTGGCTCCTCGCACAAAGTCATCTGGAAGGTGTTTTTCAAGTCCGGCAAATCATGGCCGGCCGAGGACCGCGGGTACCAACTGTCCCGGCCTGCAAGCTCGGTAAATTATTATAAGTTTTATCCGCATAACCCAAGGGAAATGCTTAATGTGTTTTCCTCAACTCCCCTAGGGCTGGACGAAGAAGGCAGGGCAGATCCACTGTCCAGCCCCGCTGCCCCAAGAACCGGCCGACCCACTTTTGACGAAGATGCTGGTCCCGGAGCCGTACAAGGTGCCCAAGAAGAAGGCCGAGAAGGAGGCCAAAAAGACCCGGGGCGGCCTTCGTCGCCGCGGCACTTCGGACACAATATCTGAAGCCTCCAACGCCTGTTCTGCCTCCGAAGAGGACGAGGAGGAGGAGGAAGATGAATCCCCAGCGGGGGGAAGAAAGAAGAGGGCGGCCTCCATACACTTGGAGGCCAAGTCGCCTAAAAGGGGAAAAGCTCCCCTTTCGGAAGAGTCCACTGCAGCCGCCGACAACAGCCCGGCGTGGGATCCCAGGGCCCAGCCCCTGGTGAACTCGTGAGTATAAAATCCGAACACGTTTATGCGTCCAGTCTCATCATGGTATAATATTTTGACCTGAGCCATATTTTTTGTAGTCCGGCGGGGTCCCGCATCGAACAATCCTCATCAGAGGATTTGCTGAGCTCGGAAGCTATGGAGAGCGGGACACCCTCGAAGGCCCCTTCCCCCAAATATGTGAATAACACCGAGGCTTCGTCCCAGAAGGACCCCGGCCAAGGAGGGGGGGAAGAGATCGTGAAAGCGGCGCCTGCAGGTCAAACTTCAGGGGCCGGAGACATGGGGGAGAAGATTCCCATGGGAGTCGTCGACGGGAGCCATCTTGAATTCGGCTCCCAGCCGGACGCAATTCCGGAGACCAATAAGGCTCCAAAATCAAGTAGGCGGCTCCCTCGGCTAGAGGGGGCACGCCTGTTCCACCGGCAATCTCTGTCCAACCAGAGGTGCCGGATGCTTTGTTGGCGGCGCTGAAGTGCGCCTCCATTGTGGATGAACATCGTGCCCTTATGGGTGCGGTGATTGAGAAGATTCCGTCTGCTGAGAGTGGGCTGAATGAAGCCTGTATCAGCCTTATAAGAGGCTTTGAGGTATGTTTCATGAGGTTTCGAAGAGTGTCATAATATGGATAGTAGCCCCTGATACATTGTTTGGTGAAAGAAAGAACCGGATAGAGGATCAAATTTATGTTCGCATGAAGACTCATTTGATGACATCTATCCCTCTTTTTATAAGCAGGCGTCTGTAGCGGCTGCTGCCTCTCATACTACCGAGGTCTCCGGACTGAATCAAAGTCTGGAGCGGACCAAAGAAGAACTTGGCCAGTTGAAAAGGCAGTTGGAAGATAAACAATGTATGCGCAAGCCTTGTTCGCGTTCAGTGCGAACGAATTTCCAGTATGATAAAATATGTTCCATGATTTTTGCTAGGGACGATGACCGAAGTCGAGGCTCTTAAGAAGGCTGTGGCCCAGGCCGAGAAAAAGGCAGACGCGGAGCAGGCTCTTCGTGAGAAGCACGAGGCCAGGGTTATTGAAGCTGAGCAGGAGCTTCAAGAAGCCGTGAAGAAATGTGAGACCTTTGAGCAGAGTTTAACGGAGAAAGAATCCGAACTCACCAGGGCTCAACAGGCCGCGCGCGATGCCCAGGGGGAAACCCAAGGCGTCCTGCAGGAGATCCAAGAGGCGAGGAAGATCGCGGCGGGTAAGGCTCTTTTCCATGTAAAGCAAGTATTTGAGGAGAAAATCATGTTTCTAATTTTGAGTTTGGATTTCTCCAGGGGTATTTGCAAAACTGCCCTGCACTATATCGGATGCCGCCCAATTCTACCGAGCCGAAGAGAGGAACACTGCCGATAAGCTCTTCTGGTCGCAGTATCTGGCACCGAATTATCCGGTGCCTTTTGCCGACCAACTGAAACAACTGATCGAGCTGCATAGGGCGGCCGAACTAGCCATGAAGGATTTGATTATCCGGCTATGGCCCGCCAAGCCGATTCCAAGCAGCTACTTCGGGCTCGTGAAGCGGCTTGTGAGTGCCTGGCCTCGACTTGACGTCATCAAGCGGTCGGTCTGTATAGAGGGTGCGCGAATGGCCTTCGCCCGCGCAAAGGTGCACTGGGGGAAGATGGATGCTAAAAAGCTGATGACCGAGGGACCGCCAGAGGGGAAGGAGCACCGCAAGCCCGAATTATATTATGAAAGTGTCCTGAAAGGATCCCGCCTTGTGGCGGAGCAATGCACCAAGGACATTATATTTCCATGAATACAATCATGTTGTCCTTTGTAATGTTTGAACAAGGTCATTTCTATTATTTATTGCCTGTTATATAAAAGTTTATCCTCCTGCGCGGCTGTTTTATATATTAATCCTGAGAGTTGGCCAGTCGTCGGCTTCTGCCCCCACGTAGGAAGTACGGGGGTGTTCGGGATAAACCTGATCACTCTTTATCCCAGTTTTGGGTCCTTCGAAGGAGCTGTTCAGCACAACGAACCAGGCAATCGGACTATAGGGCTTTATCACTCTCACTTAGCCATCGGAGCTTTAGAAAAGGAAGGTAGGTGTTCGGAAGACCGTACGAGGGGCTCTATAAGCACCTGATCGGAAGAAAAGTCGATCCATCGCACGTTGCATTGGTTATGGCATTATGCGGGACGAATCCTTAAAGATTTTACAACCTCTCGAACAGCTGACCAGCTCTCGCCGTATCATGACAGTCAGTTTTCGGCTTTCTCTACTGAGGTGCTCGTCCGGAAGAACCGGCACACAATCGCAGTAGTTCTCCCTGTGCCGCCTTAGCCGATATAGCGGAACGTAAGGCAGCAAAACATGGGAGCCGGGCAAACCCAACATTTGACCCAAGACATTATTCAGAGCCGATGCATATAATGCTATAAGTTCCGGGTGCCGAACTTCCATGAAGGTGTTCGGACTTTATTGCCGTATTATGGGTAAGACAAAGCCCCTGGCATATTTGAGGCATATCGCGGTGTACGGATGCCACTTGACAAAAGAATTTCAATAAGAAATAACAGTAGATAAGCGTCATATAAATCCACATGTTGTATTTGAATAGTACGTCGATGCGTATGAGTATAGGTAATGTGATAAAAAAGAAATATGAATGTGGAACCTGCTGAGACCAGGGGGGAAGAAGCTGTATGCGAATCCGGAGTATAGTCGGATGGTCATCGCGGGGAATATCTAAGGGTTCCCTTGCGCGTTCGAGCTGCTTCCATATCGCCAGTCCTGGTCTGCGCAAAGTTGAACCTGCAAGGAAAATGTAAGAAATGCTTATGTGCCGCAGAGCGGTTGAGCCGCGGTATGTGGCCTGTCCTGGCCTTCGCCGGGGTGTTTAATTGAGCTCTGGACGAGCCGGGCTATTCTGCCGCGAAGTAGTTCGGAGTCCTTTGGCGGTGTCCGGGAGCCTGGCCGTCGACTCGAGGTTCGATTGAAAGGTACCACTCGTTGCTTCTACTGTTAAAGTAGCGGTATACTCTTTGGTACCGAGGGAAAGTTCGGCCTTGCTATTAACCGTGATGACGCCACGCGGACCGGGCATCTTGAGCTTACGGTAGGCGTAATGTGGCACCGCATTGAATCAAGCGAATGCGGTTCGTCCGAGCAGTGCCTGATAATCACTGCGGAAGGTGGCGATGTCGAAGATTAACTCTTCGGCACGGTAATTGTCTGGTGATCCGAAGACTACCTCAAGGGTGATGGAGCCTGTACAGCTAGCCTCCACACCTGGTATAATACCTCTGATGGTGGCTTTAGTGGGCTTGATCACCGAATGATCGATGCCCATCTTGCGCACTGTGTCCTAGTAAAGCAGGTTTAGACTGCTGCCTCCGTCCATAAGGACTCGTGTGAGGTGGAACACGTCAATTATTGGGTCGAGGACTAGTGCAGCTGGATTGCCCTGATTGGTGTTAACCGGACGATCCGTGCGGTTGAAGGTGATCGGCCCGAGTTTATATTGTGGGACGAATGGTTCTGTTAAGTCGACATCCCTAAGGGTGCGCATCCGGTCCGGGTTGGGAGTGTGGGTGCCGTTTACCACGTCCACCGTTTGGATTTGCGGGGGAAATTTCTTTTGCCCTCCTGTACTCGGTGATCTGGGCTCTTCGTCGCCATCATTGTTTTTGGCACCTGACCTCCCGGCTTGTTTGAAGACCCAGCATTCTCTGTTGGTATGATTGGTTGGTGTTCCTGGGGTGCCATGAATTTGGCATGTGCGGTCGAGTATGCGGTCCAGACTGGACGGACCCGAATTGTCATTTTTGAGTGGCCCATTCTGCTGACTGGACTTAGAGCCACTAAATCCGGCATTGACTGCCGTATCTTCAGCGTTTTCCCCATTTTTGCGGCGCTTGTGTTTGTTGCGTCGGGGTGTGTTGTTGCTATCTCTGGCCTCTGATGTGCCAGGGTTGCTTGTTGTGTTGTTGCTACGGGCCAACCAGCTATCTTCGCCCGCGCAAAAGCGAGTCATGAGTGTCGTGAGGGCTGCCATGGATTTTGGCTTCTGTTGGCCGAGATGTCGGGCGAGCCACTCGTCACGGATGTTATGTTTAAAGGCCGCTAGGGCTTTGACATCTGGACAGTTGACAATTTGGTTCTTTTTAGTTAGGAACCGAGTCCAGAATTTCCTGCCTGACTCTCCGGGCTGTTGTGTTATGTGACTTAAATCGTCAGCATCCGCTGGCCGCACATAAGTGCCCTGGAAGTTGTCCAGGAATGCGTCTGCCAGGTTCTCCCAACTTCCGATGTAGTTTGCCGGCAAGCTATTCAGCCAATGCTGAGCCGACCCTTTGAGTTTTAGCGGGAGATACTTGATGGCGTGTAGATCATCCCCGCGGGCCATGTGAATGTGGAGGAAGAAATCCTGTATCCATACCGCGGGGTCTGTAGTGCCGTCATATGATTCAATGTTCACAGGTTTAAACTCTTCTGGGAATTCATGATCCATTAATTCATCAGTGACGCATAGGGGGTGTGCGGCGCCTCTGTGCCGGGCTATATCATGACGCAATTCATACGAGTCTTGTCTGCTGTGTTCGGCCCGGCCGGATTTGCTTTTAGGATGTCCGGCGTGACGGTTGTCGTCACGCGTTGGGGCGTGCCCCCCTGAGCCGTAGACCGATCTTTTATGTCCTGATTTGTTTTCCAATACGTCTCGGCCACGAGGTGCCCGGTCAGCTGCATGTTGCCCCGGGCCTTGGTATTTTTGTTTAACTAGCGATGGGGTGCCGGCTGGACTTCGGCCTGATATGCCGCTTTGTCTCGGCCACGAGGTGCCCAGTCAGCCGCATCATATGCTGGGAGCGTAGGCTTTAATGCTTCCTCCTCGAGTTGGGGTAGCAACCTACGCTTTGGGTAACTTTTGGTTGGGCGCTCAAGTTCGTATTCCTCGGCTGCCAAGACCTCGGTCCATCGATCCATTAGCAGATCTTGATCAGCCTGAAGCTGCTGCTACTTTTTCCTTAGGCTTTTTGTTGTGGCTATAAGCCGGCGCTTGAAGCACTCCTGCTCGACGGGATCCTCAGGCACGATAAATTCTTCGTCGCCGAGGCTCGCCTCGTCTTCGGAGAGGGACATGTAAGTGTCATCCTATGACTCTCCGTCTGCCACATGTTTCTTAGGGCTAGCTTGCCCATCCTCCTGCTCGAAGCCTAGCTGGAGGGGATTGTCTTTCTCTTCGGCACTATCCGCAGTGTTATTGTCTCTTGTGCCGGTATCGCTGCTTTTGCTATGGCGGGGCTTAGAGTGGCACCGATGACGCCGGTTCTTAGATTGATTCTCGAGGGGATTATCCTCTGTTGCCTTATTGCCATCCCTTTCTTTGGGGGAGTCCACCATGTATATATCATATGATGAGGTGGCAGTCCAGCGCCCTGTGGGCGGTGGTTCCTGTTCTTCTCCTGCATCGTCGTCCATACCGTCGATGTCTTCGGAGCCGAAATCGAGCATGTCGGATAAATCGTCGACAGTGGCTATTAAGTGGGTGGTGGGTGGGGAAAGAATTTCTTCGTCGTCCGCTTCCCACTCAAGCCGGACACAGTTCGGCCAAGGGCCTCCTGACAAGGAGAGAGACCTAAATGAATTTAGCACATCGCCCAGGGGCGAGTGCTAAAAGATATCCGTGGAGGAAAACTCCATGATCGGTGCCCAATAAGATTCGATAGGCACTGACGCAGGCGGTTCGGAGCCCGTGTCCGGGGACGAATCCAAGAGTCCGGCAACACAGGTCTCATAGGAGGTGAAGTCAGTATTCGGCTCTATCGCCACTGAGTGTGCGGCCTCTGTGGCGGGGTCCATCCACCCGCCCTCGGACGGCGTAATCTGCTCCGGATTGAGGGCCGGAGTACTCACAGGTGTGATCTCCCGAACATCGTCCGACGACAGAGCTAAATCATGCTCATCGTGACTATGCGGCGCACCTGACACGGGCTCGAATCCGTCGAAGATCAAGTCTCCGCGGCTGTCGGTAGTATAGTTTAAGTTTCCAAACCTGCCCTGACGGCCAGGGGCGTAGCTCTCGATCTGCTCCAGTTGGCCAAGCGAGTTGGCCCGCAGTGCGAAGCCGCGGAATACGAAGATCTGTCCGGGAAGAAAAACCTCACCCTGGATCGCATCGTTGCCGATGATCGAAGGAGCCATCAAGACTTATGGTGACGGCGCAGTGGGACTCTAAATGAAAGCACCAATGTCGGTGTCAAAACCGGCGGATCTCAGGTAGGGGGTCCCGAAATATGCGTCTAAGGCGGATGGTAACAGGAGGCGGGGGACACAATGTTTAGCCAGGTTCGGGCCCTCTCGATGGAGGTAATACCCTACTTCCTACTTGATTGATCTTGATGATATGAGTATTACAAGAGTTGATCTACCACGAGATCGTAGAGGCTAAACCCTAGAAGCTAGCCTATGATTACGATTATTGTTGTCCTACGGACTAAACCCTCCGGTTTATATAGACACTGGAGGGGGCTAGGGTTACACAGAGTCGGTTACAAGGGAGGAGATCTACATATCCGAATTGCCAAGCTTCCCTTCCACGCAAAGGAGAGTCCCATCCAGACACGGGACGAAGTCTTCAATCTTGTATCTTCATAGTCCAACAGTCCAGCCAAAGTATATAGTATGGCTGTCCGAGGACCCCCTAATCCAGGACTCCCTCTGGGTGGGGGCTAGAATATGGTGCGAGGGGCCAAGTGGAGGGAGACTATGAAGGAGTGCACAAGTGCGAGATCGATATTTAAAGACAGTGGGCCAGTGCGCGGTTGCGCGCAATGGTGGAGCCATGAAAACTAAATGAGCCAGGGGGCTAAGCATTGCTAATCGTTTACGGGGAGGGCCAATTCATCAACTTAAACCATTTTACCAGCAATTGATCTACTCATCACATTCATATTAGCCTGAAAATATAGGGATGTTAGGGGGGCAGGGCCCTTGCTGCCCCTGTCTTCGCTACTGTGCGTGCGTCTAAGAGATGAAGCGAAAGGCATGGATGATGAGAGGGGGGCGATGGATATATAATGTGGGTGTATTAGCTATGTAATCCTATATAGAGAGGTATAGATTGATCGATGTGTACGTGGGAAAGAGGGTGAGACCTGACTAGATATATATAATCTTCTATATCATAATTTCCCAGATTTTTTTCTAGATGAATTGCCATTATTTCTTGTTACTTTATGCTTTCCAGCGCACAATTCCATGAATCTTAAAATACATTAGCTTTTTGTCAAAACTAATTGATTTTGAATGAGATGAACTATAAGAATTAAACAAACATCTACATCATGCATATATGACTCAAAGCTTACATGCAATAATGTGGTATTTATTCATAATTTGGTTGCCAAATATCATGCTTGCAATGCACGTCTACCTTAATAGTCTATACCCCTATATAGTGTGTGAATAACTTTGAAAGATGGTCATTGGATGAAGCCAATCCGATGGTCCGGATCTGAACACTACTGGCCGTTGGATATCATCTACATTCCACCAGATTTTGCCACATGTACAATCTAGAAGACTCCATGGTTGAACTTATGCATAATGCACAAACCTCAAAACACAAGCACTTCTCCTTTGTTCTAGAATCTTCCGTATCATAATTGCCCAAAAAATTTCTACATGAATTGCCATTGTTTGTTTTTACTTTATGCTTTGCAACGCACAATTCCATGAATCTTAAAATAGATTAGATTTTTTATAAAAACTAATTGATTTTGAATGAGATGAACTATAAGAATTAAACAAACATCTACATCATGAATATATGACTCAAAGCTTACGTGCTATAATGTGGTATTTATTTATAATTTGTTGCCAAATCTCATGCGTGCAATGCACATGTACCTTACTAGTCTAAATGGTGTTTGTGTGTGTGTTGTGCGTGTTAAACACATTGTACGTAGTACCATACATGGTTTAGATTCTGAACATCTAGCTAGAGCATACATGTATTATGATTTGAATTCAACATAAAATGGATACATATATTTGAATTTGAGATCGTATGTACATGTAGTTCATATTTATATATGAATTTACTACTCCTATATTCATGTCATGTGTTGTGAAGATAATATTTAGATGGCTGCAAAACTAACCCGAGTACAATCCCATTCAAACAGGGAAAATGTACTCAAATTTAGTCCATATGCTAGACAACACAAATTGTTTGTTTATTGTTGAGGGAAGTGGAAATTTATTTGGTACTGTACACGTTATGTTATTTGACCTGATTTTTTTAGTATTTTTGTTGTTGTATTTGAATGCATTTCTAGTAATATAGTAAAACAGGACATGGCTCTCTCTAGTGATGAGGTGCGAATTGTCTTTTTTTGTACACATTAAGCTTGTTCTCCAGAAATTTCAAGCCACGCCTAGCTAGCTTCTCTGACTATCGTGCTACGAAACTCCTACCTCTTCAACCTGCGCCTTGTTACCCCGAAATTTTAAGATATATCTCTGTCTTGTTGTGCTAAGAAAACTCCCTCCATCTCAACCCGCTCGTTGCTATCCCAAAATTACAACGCGCGCACAAACTCCCACCTCCTGCGAAATCCCGACACACGAAATGCCCGTGATACCCCTGAACCAAAAGAACCGCCTAGCTCTAATTGATGGGGGTACTTTCGTAACTTACCCCACCTTTCAGACAAGCGCGTCCCTAAGCCATGGTTCCCCCCTCCCATCCATCCTCCCACCCATTTGTACACCGAGGCCACAAAAACCCTCGAAGCCCCACACCCTCCTCCGTCCGCCACCCAGCCGGAGCCTCTTCCCCGATGATGTCGTCCACAGCAACACCTTGACGTCCCTCATCCGCCGCACCGGATGAGGATCCATTGTCAATTTCGTCCTCCCGCCGGTTCAGCCACCCCGTCCTCCACCTCCAAGGAGCTGCCCCGATGTTCCCCTCGTCTTTCGCGCCACCTCCATTCCCATACCACCGTCTTCACCTACACCACCGGAAGAGCAGCATCATCACCGATTCCTCGGATGAAGCTGAAGCATAATCGGCGCCACCAAAGAGGTTCTACACTAATCGCCGCATTTTATTTTTGATTCGATCTCACGGTGCTGCCGGCGCTCGGTCCCGAGCTGATATGGTACGGCCACGGCGTCGCTCCCTCGGCGACGACGTCCATATTAGTAGGATCTGCTGCTGCTTCGGCTCTCGCTCGCGTTGATGCTTTGCTTTTGCTCTCGGTCCCCTGCCTGGTCTGCTCTTGCTCTTGCTCTTGCTCGCGCTGCTGCTCTTGCTCTTTTTTTTGCTTGCGCTCCTGCTCTTGCTCTTGCTTGCGCTGCTGCTATACTCTTGCGTGCGCTACTGCTGCACGAGCAGCAGATCCTGCTCTTACTCGAGACCCTGCAGCTGCTACCCGAGATGCTGCTACACGACCAACAGCCCCGGCCCTCGCACGCGTTGCTACTTCAGGTGCTACTGCTTTTCTGCTACTAGTGCAATTAGTTTCGACAGTAAAATTCGGTTTCGACAGCAAAATTCAGTTTCGACAGTTAAATTCAGTTTCGACTGTTAAATTTAGTTTCGACAGTTAAGTTCAGAGATGAGTGACTGATCTATTTTACATCTAGCACTTTGTGGTTATGTATTTTACGTCATCTATTGGAGATGCTATTAGAATTCCACTCAGGTTAACGTTGTCTCTGTTGTCCTTCTTCAGCCTCGCCGCCGTACAACTCACCGGAGCTGCTCCAACGACGAAACCCTCCATCACAGCGGATTAGTACCCCTGGCTCCATCTCCAGACACCTAAGATCTTATTCCCCTCCTCTGACATCCAAATCATCCAGAGCATCCTCACCGACCAACCCAATCATGCTGAGATCGACATGGCTTCGCCAAAGAGGTTGTACACTTGTTGCATCGCTTTTTTACTCTACATGTTATATATATTGTCCACTGAGCACACGTAGTAACGTGAAATATGATTAGTTTCTCCTACTATATGAAAAGCAGTGAGGTACCAGGCAACTTAACTATCCGTGATGGACTCTCTTGAACACCATCATTATCTCTGCGCGTTTGAGTTGGGCATTTGTAGATGGGACTGGGAGTTGAGCTAGTAGGGCAGTGGCCTGGGTCCAAAGTAGTAGAAGTAGCACAAAAAACATTTTTTGATTGTAGGCTTTTCCCTGCTAAAGCCTGCCTACTAGAATCGCGAGTGCTTGAAAGGAAAAGTGAAC
Organism: Triticum aestivum; assembly: GCF_018294505.1. Lineage (NCBI taxonomy): Eukaryota > Viridiplantae > Streptophyta > Magnoliopsida > Poales > Poaceae > Triticum > Triticum aestivum. The sequence goes on from NC_057805.1 coordinate 257,275,187, forward strand.
GAAAAACATAGGTATTGGAATGTTTCCTATGGTACTACTATTCATGCATTTGGTTCATAGGAATGGAGAAAAGGAAAACTGTAGGATTTGTTCCTTTAGTGTCTCCTTGAAAGGAAAACCGTAGAATTTTAATATCCACTTGTCCTCCTTTTCAAATTCATATTCATGAAGCACAAGACTAAGAGATAGTAGAATAATAGCATTATAACCGTACATTTTCTTCTGGTTTGACTTAATGTCACCATGCTTCTTTGCATCCTGTGATCTTTCAATTATTGTGAACCAAACACCTAGATTGGCAGAAATCCAGTGTTTTTAAATTCTCTGTTTTGCACGTGCATTCCTTTCCTATTCCTGTGTAATTCCTATCCCTGCACTGTTAGAATCCTCATATTCAAACAAGCCCTTACACAATTACTTTTGTTACAGATAAGTGTCAAAGAAAACCTTATGTGGTTTGTCCCACTCCTGCTGCACTGTGTTCCACCCCAGCTCAGCTTCTCCAACGACGGAAGGGTTCACCACAATAGGGATGCGCCCTCCAGACTATCTTTCCCCACCTCAGACCTTCTTCCCCACCGCCGGCAGCCACGACAACTGCATTACCATCATCAACTGAGCAGATGACCTGGAGGACTACACGGGTCCGCAAGAGAGGTCGCACTCTTTTGTGTCTGCTTACGTTATGCATCACTTAATATGATGACATGCTACTTTATCATCCTGTTCACCGAGTAGACTCCGAGTCAGGTCCAAACTAATGCTCAAACTTGAGTTTTTAAATGGTTGTGGGGTACATATTGGGGCAGCAATCAATACTATCTGTCTGCTATCTGATTAATCTCGGGTGTCTACTATGAGTTTCATGTTGGGTGGAAGCAAACATTAAAGGATCCATTATCTGTATTTTTTAACTAAAGCTATTATCTGCCTGCTATCATTGGTTTTCGGTCTATCCACAGTTTGGTACCATCACTCTGGATTTGTGCATGCAGTCCTTACATAAATCTCACTATGTTTTATTCCTATGCATGCCAGTTATCGTACACAATGGTACTGAACATGTAGAGCAAAAGAGGTGAGCCTTGCGTGGCAATAAAATTTCATGCAGACATCGCTCCATGGTTGGCGCGGTTGCCCTCCGCCCATTCCAGATTGTAATCAAGAGGAAGATAACAGTTTAGAGGGGGATTCAGTGGGAGCAGACCACTCCTATTTACCCCCTGATGTAATTTGCTCTAACTTGGCATGCTGATGTTGGTCATATCATGCATATGGTGCCTTGCATTGCTCACTTTATACATAAAATATGCCATCTGCTTATTTAGACATGCATTGTGTGAATGCCATCTATCTAGTTTCTATATCATATATGTGAATCATGCAATGCCATCTTGTTTAGCCACGCATCATATATGTGAATTTTGCAATGCCACCTTGGTTAGCCAGACATCATATATGTGAATTATATCATGCCATCATTTCTTATTACATATTAAATTTGTCAACAATTTTAGTACATTCAATTACTCTTCCTGTGCATCAACCATTGGACATGGCATGGAGTGGATACAAGCTCTTCAGAGCAGACAATGCTATCTGACGAAGCGCATGTCTTGCTGGTTATGAATAGCTCCTCAGGGGAGGATTCAGAGATAGATGACCAGTCATATTCCCCCCCCCCCCCGAGGTGCATGCTCTAACTTGGCAGGGTTATATTGATCATATCGTACATATGGTGTCCTGCATTGGCATGTCATTTGCTTAGTTTAGACATGTTTTGTGTGAATGCCACCTGTTTACTGTCTAATTACCATGTATGTGAATTTTTCAATGCCATATTGTTACAAGACATTATATATGTGAATTATGCAATGCTATGTTCTTGCAAGGCATTATGTATGTGAATTATGCAATGCCGTGCTCTTTAGCAAAGCGTCATGTCTGTGAATTATATCATGCCATCCTTTTTTGTATTACTCATCGCATTTGTCGACAATGTTTGTATATTCAACTACTCTTCCTGTGCATCAGCCATTTGAATTGGTGATGGAGAAATCTTGAGTGAAAACAAGGTCTTCAGAGCATACAATGCTACCTGCTGAAGCAGATATCTTGCTGGTTACAGACTGCTCCTCAGAGGAGGATTCAGAGGCAGACGACCAGTCCTATTACCCCCCTGAGATGTATGATCAAACTTGGCAGGGTTATATTACTCATATCATGCATATGTTGTCTTGCAATGCTTAGTTTCTACATCACATACAGAATAATGAATGCCATCTCCTTAGTTGACACATCATAGATACGATAGGCCTCTGCTCACTTGCTTAGTATATAAATCATATATTTGAATTATATTATGCCATGATGTTTACATAGACAACATGTATCTGAATTATGGCATGCCAACCCATTTTCTAAAGACATAATATAGTTATATAATCTCATCTTGTTTATATAGTCATCATATTTTGAATTATATCATTCTATCCATGAATTATATCATGCCATCATGTTTCCATCGACGACATGTTTGTGAATTATGGCATGCCAACCACTTTAATAGACACATATCATATAGTTATATCATGTCATCCTGTTTAGATAGTCATCATATTTTTAAGTATGTCATTCTATCCTGTTTAGTTAGCCATCATAAATGCGAAATTGTGTCATGCTATCCTGTTTAATTGGCCATCATATATGTGAAATTATGTCATGCTATTCTGTTTGGTTAGACAACATAAATCTGAATGATTACATGCCCTATTTTCTTCCCTACTATCCATTGCACCTGTCTATCTTACAATGTCTGTACATTCAATTACTTTTCTTGTTTATCAGCCATTTGAATTGGAGGGGGTGATGGAAGTATCTATGGGAGTAAAACACGGTCTTCAGAAAAGATTGTGCTACCTGTCGATGTAGATAGAACCACGGTTGTACTTGCCCAAGAACTAGACCCACCACACATAACCCAGACTCACGCAGATTGTACCCCTACCCAGTTGGACAGAGAACCAGCTACACCCCTTCTAACCCCAACCCTAGCAGATAGTAACCCAGTTCCAGTTGACATAGCACAGTCTCCACCACAAAGCACCCAAACAAAAGTAGTTAGTAAGGCAACTACAGTGCCCAAAGCATGAGGACCTCCACTCTGAACCCCAAGTCAACTCTTAAAGCAGAAGAAGAATTGTTCTCAGGTCAGGTTCCGTAGCTATGGTTCATACTCCTTTGCTCTTGCATCACCATATTTACTCATACGTACTAATTTCAAATTTGAAGGATGCAATCGAAACTCCAATAGTGCAACATGTATGTTTTAAACCTATTTCTTTAACGTGTTTTTATTGTAAATTGCTCTATGTTGATTTTGGTTTTGATTGAATAAACAGTTATGTTCTCATGCCATGCACATTACAAGTGTTGCTATTGCTGTGTTATTTCCCACAGTTATATTCTATCTATGCTGCTTTGTCTTAAATAGATACGATCTGAAGTGTCTCTATCTTGATTTGGCAACTTACACTAGAATGATATATACCATATAGTGACCATACTACATAGATATATGTTTGTTTCATGTTGTTATCCTATCCACCTTACTACTGAACTGGTTTACCAAAATGAGTTTCATATACAACATGGTAAACCTGTGATGTGTCTGTTTGTTTCTCATTTAGAATGCGGATAAAATATTGAAGGAGAGTAGCCCGTTATGCAATGGTAAAGGAAGTAATGCTGATAAGGTTCAAGATAGTGAGACATCCCTGTTGGTCTCAAAGAAAGCTGATAAAAACTATACTGAAGACACTGAGACAACCCCAAAGTCCTGTCTTGATGTAGTGTTCTAGTTATTGGCCACTACTACTGGCACCAACTCTTCGAACTTGCTGCCTGAATTAGTTTGGCTTCTTGAGTCTCAACATCAAGTTGCAAGACATTGATCACATGTTCTATTACAGGAAGCCGAATGACTAAGGAAGTCCTTGTAGAATTCACATGCATACATTCTGGTGCAACAGCAAGCGCTGGAGGATTTAAGCGCCAAACAAGAGAAAGTTAATAAGCTTGCTAAGCATCTTGCCAGCATTATGCGTACCCAGGATATTGTTTCTTGAGCTCTTCTGAAGTGGTTTCAGTTCTGGACTTGTTTTGCTGTAGAGTTTATTTGAACTGGTCGCCAACTTTGACAACAAGTGTATGTGATATGCTGCTTTGTTCCCTATATTTGCACTGGTGGCAAACTTTGATGCCCAGTGGATGTAATATGTGTAATAGCGATGATAGCCTAGCGTAAGTTGCTTACCTATTTATTTCCTTGTTGTCTTGTTTATTGGTTTGCTTGTAGTCAGCGCAGTTATTTTTCCGCAGTTTGCTAGTGGCCGCAATAAGCTATTTTTTAAAACTAGGCCACAATAACCATGGGCTACATATTTACTATAGTGACCATGGGCCTCCTATGGGTCGTAGCATCAATGGGCCTCGTACGGGCCGTATGATCGATTGGCCAAACATGGGCCAATAATGGACCGCATTATGGGTCGTAAACGGGCTAGAGTTTGAATCGTTCGTTGATGGGCCGACCATAATGGGCCGTCGTTAATCGGCTGTCTTTGATGACGCTATGAAAACGGCCCAACGGATTAACGAGCCTCAAACGGGCCGACTGTAACCACGGGCTGAATTTGGCCCAGAAGCAGAAAAGGCGAGTAACGGGCCATAAGTAACCGAATACTGGAAATGACCCCAAGAATAAATGGGTCCTGAGAAGGCCGAAACATACCACGGGATGGAAACGTCCCAATGGAATAATGGGTCGTTAATGGGTATAAAGGGATGCACTGTTCATTACGGGCCAGTTTCATCACTGACCGTTAATAGGCCAAGAGTTACAAAGGGCCTCATATGGGCCAAAAGATGTCATGGGCCATACATGGGCCGGAAGTTACAATGGGCTGGAATCATATTGGATGGCCCAGATGACGCTACTGGGCCTTATTCGGATAGGCCATAACGGGTCGTGAGTTAGCGGGCTGTAAATGGGCTATATTCGAATAGGCTGTAACAGGCTTTCCGTGGGCCGGCCCGCTACCTTTTGACCAAGTCAAACGGGCCGGCCTTTGCACCAGAATGGGCCTCTGTTGGGACGTGCCACGTGTCGACGTATCATAGGCGCCTCCGGTCCAATGAGTGGATGACTTCTGTCCCAATGTTGAGCCGACATGTGGTTCCTCTGGCCATTGAGATTTTTACACGTGCAAAATCCCCATTGGTCCGGGTAGTTAATGGGTTATCGGATCCAAAACCGGACCTGATAGCTTAATGGCGACCCGTTACGGTGATGCGGAGCATCCTATGGACATCACCATGTCAAGAGCCCGTTCGGCAAGTGACACGCGCAACATGTACTTCACATACATAAAGGTGAATCATCTGCTTTACACGTGCTCACTTGACCCCTTCGAGGATGGTATACTACTTGACACTCCACCCATGTTCAGGCATAGGCGGAGCTTCACGGATGGCGAGGAGGAGTGCAAGCTCCAAGGAACAAGTACACTATCTGCGAGGAAAGCGTGGAAGAGAAGGAAGAAGAAGCCTGGACAAGCTTCTGGAAAGCCCGGAACTTCCGGCCGCTGTCCGGAACTTCCGGCCCTGCTGCATCGAAGCCGTCCAAGAGTGTGCCAACTCTCTGGATATCCCGGACCCTGCCCGGACCTTTGCCCGGAACCTTCGGCGCCCGGACCTTCCGACCGACCCCGGAACTTCCGGCCCAGCCTGCGCACAGACACTCGGGCCGAAGCCCATGTACCCTTTCGCCCCTCACTTTCCCCTTCGTGGCTACCACTATATATACTCATTCCCCTCCTCCATTCTAGGGTTAGCAAAGGATTAGCTCATTTGAGATAGAGATTGGCTCATCCATACGGATCTACTCCATCGAGAGAGACCGCGGCCTCTACGGAGAAGATCCATATTGGATTCAAGACCCCTCACGGGAAGATCCGTCTAGGATATCATCAAGACCTCTTCATGGAGATGAACTGTACCTTGTATCTTTCCCATTGTTGTTCATGTACCTTGTGACCTTGTGTGTTTGATTGTCTAGTGGATGTGTGATTGGACTTGTTCTTGTGTGTTTCCCCCTGTGATTTCTCCCTGTCCTTCCCCGTGTTCATCCTGTTCTTCATGTTCTTCGAGGGAATCCACTCCAATCGTGAAATATCGGCCTACACCGGGTTAGCCCCGTATCATATGGTATCATGAGCCACGTCGATCACGAATTTCGAGTCTTTCCCCTCCATTTCTAGCCTTCTTTTGTATGATTTCGTCCTAATTCCGAAAATCCCCACAAAAAATAGCCCCAATTTTTTTGTGATTTGTTGGTTTGATGATGTTTTGTTGATTTTGATCCATGGGTTTGCTTGGCTTTAAGTGGATCTAGCATCTCACCAAGTTTCCCCACTTTCCATCCACAAAATCTTCTCAATTTTACCCCAGGAAATCGTGTTTTTCCGCCCTCATTCTCAAATCTGGAATTTAGGGTTCGTCCCGGAAGGAATTCCACGACCCCCAGAACTTCCAGCCTCCCCTGGAACTTCCGTCCCCGGGAACTTCTGTCCTTACCCCGGAACTTCCGGGCTAAACAGAGAGTTTACCCCAAAATCCCCCCTGACCCCCGCACTTTTTCCGCGACCCCTGGAACTTCTAGCCACCCCCCCGGAACTTCCGGCCCTACGCCCGGAACTTCCATCCTAACCACAGACATTACAACGAAATTTCTGTGTCAGCCTCTTTCACCGTTTTCATCATAACTTTTCACTTTGAACTCCAATTTGAGTGTACTTTGGCTCGTTTTGAAGCTATTAACATGCCCGAGGTCCTCACCTTGGTTTCACCACCTTTTGACACCATAATTTTTTTGGAACTTTGGCATCTTTGCCTAGGTCTTCCACCATAACATCCGCATTGCCACCACCGACCTCCGCAACCTAACCCATTTTGATCCCTGAAAGTGCATTATATCGACTAGAGGGGGGTGAATAGGCGATTTTTAGAAATTCTTCACTCAGGAATTTGTGGGTGAGGAAATTCCTTTGCGAAGAACTACTTCCAGCAGAATAAGTACTCAAAATTATGCATACCAGAACACAAGCATAGTCATCATGATGAAATGAAAACAAGCACAGAGTACAGAAAGCGTAAACACAGGATAACATAGAAGGAAGACAAACAGACTGAGGAAATTGAACTGAGGAAATTGAGAAAGTCTTCAGTCAAAGTCTTCAAACACAGATATGAACAAGCATACAACATAGTAATGAGGAAATGGAAGAGTTGAGGAAATAGAACCAGTAAGCTTGGTGAAGACAATGATTTGGTAGACCAGTTCCAACTGCTGTCTCAGTTGTACGTCTGGTTGGAGCGGCTAGGTATTTAAACCTAAGGACACACAGTCCCGGACACACAGTCCTCACTGTATTCTCCTTGAGCTAACATCACACAGACCTCGCCCAATCACTCGTGGTAAGTCTTCAGCTGACTTCCAAACCTTCACAAACTCGGTCACTCCGCGATCCACAATTTCCTCTTGGATGCTCTAGACCATGACGCCTAACCGTCTGGAAGAAGCACGGTCTTCAAAGGTAACAAGCATCGGATCCCGCAGGATCAATCTCTTCAGTGATGCTCAATCACTTGGGGTTTGTAGGTGTTTGGGTTTTTCCTCACTTGATGATTTTCGCTCAAAGTCCTCGGAGGATGGGATGCTCTCAAATGAAAAGTGTCAGTTCCTTTCGGAGCAGCCAACCAGCTAGTGGTTGTAGGGGGCGGCTATTTATAGCCTAGGGAGCAGCCCGACATGATAAGACATAAATGCCCTTCAATGATATGACCGTTAGGTGGATAAGATATTTTGGGACAGCTGGCGCATAGCACAGCAACGGTCGGAAATTTGAGTATCAAATTCCTCAGGGCTATCATGTTCCTCACTGTGTAGGCAATCCGCATTGGCGAATTCCTAACTCCTCAGTCAGAACAAATTCCTCAGAGACCATAAGAACTTTGTCTCTATCACTGAAGAATATGACTGAACTGTATGAGATGTCCAATGGCTTCACTCGAAGGGATTGGTAGGTGTAGGATTTTGAGTTGAGCATCACATGGAAATTTTTCCTTACTATTTCCTCGACCCCCTTTAACAGTACGGTTTTTCCTATGACTTAAGAAAGAGAAAAATGAAACTACGAAAACAAAAGTCTTCACGCTTCATGTTCCTCAAATGAATACCATGTCTTCAAGGTCACACCAATTTCTTCACTTTCGAAGTCTTCAGAAAGTCTTCAGAAATCCAAAGTCTTCAGTCGAAGAACTTCATTTTTAGGGGTCGACTTTCTCTGTAAATATCAAACTCCTCATAGACTTATAGAACTGTGTACACTCATAAACACATTAGTCCCTTAACCTATAAGTCTTCAATACACCAAAATCACTAAGGGGCACTAGATGCACTTACAATGTCCCCCTTTTTGGTGATTGATGACAATATAGGTTAAGTTTTCAATGGGGATAAACATATGAAGTGTAAATGCTAATATTGAGGAATTTTGATTGCAAGATATAGAAGAACTCCCCCTGAAGATGTGCATAGTGAGGAATTTTCTTTTGAAGCAATGCACACTTGAAGAGTTGAATCATGGAGATCTCCCCCTATATCTTGTAATTCATACACGCATTTGACATAATATATGAAGAATTTGAAATGCATGATGAAATATGGTGACTGATGTAATTCAGCATGCGTGCAATAACATTAATGAGGAATAAGAATGCAGAAGAAACAACAAAAGTATCAGGCCACCATAGAGTTTAAGTTTACAACTCGATCCAGCAAAGACTTGAAAAGAACGAGAGTTGCAACTTAGAAAAGAACGCCCATATAAGATAGACCCGCTTGAAGACTAACTCAAATTTCTCCCCCTTTGTCATCAAATGACCAAAAGGGTCGAAAATGAGGACTAACGCCCCTGAAGAATATCAAGGTGATGAAGGAGCGTCAGCATTGTTGGGGTCGTTTGTTGTAGTGGGGCCTGCCACAGTGTCGTCCAAGTCTTCATGTTCATCAGCGTCACGTGATGAAGAATAGGAACTGGCCACCAATGAAGAAACCTTGACCTTCTTGTACTTCTTCGGAGGAGGTGCAGCCCAGTCAAGATCTTCCTTGAGACCCATTTTCTTCAGGTCTTCTTCACTATAGACTTGAGACAGAACAGCCCAGGTGCGGTTCAGGGTTTCATGAAGGTAGTAGTGGTTTTTCTTCACTGCATTATGGGTAGCAGTCATGTTGTGAAGAATTGAACCAAACTGACGCTTGACCCATTTATGATTGCGATCAACCTTCTGGTGAAGACTGAGGAGAACCTCAGGGTCAGTCATCACCCTGGGTGCTGTGCCTTGAGGATTTTGCTTGGGTGCGTTGGCGGCAGAGTCATGGGTGGCAGAGTCATCATTGGTGGAGTAGGATGCAGCCTTGCGAAATTGTCCATCCAATGGACGAATGCCTTCATCAATTACAGCAGTAGCCTTGCCCTTTTCATCAGCTGAGGAAAATGTCTGTTTGAGGACTTCGATCGGGGGCAAGTAGTTGCAATGGTTCAGTGTATCAGCTTTATAGTTGAGTGAAGACCTTGTCCTGATGAATCTCATAATCCAAGGTGCATAAGGCTTCAGCTCAAACGGTGACATAGCGACATTGGCCAGAGTCCTCATGAAGAAATCATGGAAGTTGATGGGAATGCCATGAATGATATTGAAAAGCAGATTCTTCATGATGCCAACGACTTCTTCTTCTTTCGAGTCGTGGCCCTTGATAGGACTCATTGTCTTCGTCAGAATGCGATAGACAGTCCGAGGCACATACAACAATTCCTTCACAAGGAATTTTGTTCTTGGGGCCTGACCTGGCTTCAAAGGCTTCATCAACACTTGCATGTAGTGATCGGTAAGCTCAGGTTCATTGTAGACGCAACAAGCACCTTCAAGGGGCGGACTGAGACGCAAAGCACGAAGCAATTCAGTAGCTCGTGCTTTGTAGTGAGTGTTTTCAGACATCCAGTCCAGCACCCTTGAATTCACATCTTCAGAGTTGCCGGTGATGTGCAGCGTCGCATAAATTGAAGAATAAGTTCTTCATTCCAATCACAGACGTCGGTGCAGAAATTTAACAATCTAGTGTCGTGAAGAACACTGAGGCCTAGCTCGAAGCACGACAGAGATTCCATATCCACGTGAGGAATGTGCTCATGATCGAAGACTTTGTCTTTGTTGAACAACACTAAGGAATAGAAATTTGCCTGGCTGGCAGTCCAGAAACGCCTCTTCCTTATGCGAGCAGAGTCATAAGGGTTGTAATCAGTGAAGAATACATGCTCACCAAAGAAGGCATCATCCTTTGAATGTTTGCTTCCTTGATAATGGATCCTTTGGCTTGGGCAGTGGAGTGTCAGTCAGTTGCATGATGACCTCAGGAATTGCAATCTCAGGTTCTTCAGGCTGAGGAATTTCTGGTTCCTCTTCAGTGGCAGCCTGGTTCTTCAATTCTTCATTCTCATTTTCTTCAGCACTAGCGGCTGGAATGTCTTCATGAGCTTCATCAGATCCCATTTGAACTATAGTGGCTGGGGACTGAGGAATTTGCTGCAGTGGAGTGAAGAGTGGAGAATTGGGGTGCTGACTTTCCCAAAAGTCATCATTCATCATTGGTGTGGTACAGCCAATGTCCACATCTTCATCTTCAATTTCGTCAATGCCAGCCTCTTCAGCAGTAAACTGAGGCATAGGCGAGGAAACAACTGGGGTTGAAGGGATTTCATCCACTTCAATTTCTTCATCCATCTGCTCTGACGTAGCAGCAGAAGGAGTTTCTTCATCAGATCCGCTAGGGATCACATGTTCTTCATCAAAAGGAACAAGGTCCTTTGATGGCATGGTTGAAACTGGCATAGCATCAATTGGATTAGCAAATGATTTGTCAATTTCTTCATCTTCTTCGGTGCTGAAGAATCTGAAGGAGATGATGCTTTCCTTTTCTTCACAGCTGCAGGCTCTGCAGCCTTGGTCTTCTTCACATCTGATGCAGATGGAAGGATTGGAGTTGGAGTAGGTGCAGAAGGAGCAGAGGAATGTGGTTCATTTTCTTCACGCACAACTGAAGCAGTTGCCCTGGCCTCTTCATTTTCTTCAGGCGCACCACTAGTGGGTGCCCTGGCAATTTCTTCAGCAGCTGGAATGCAGTCATCAGCCCTGGAACTCACATTGTCTTCAGCAGCCTGATTGTCATCAGCGGTGCTGACATGTTCTTCAGTTGGCTGAGCAGATGCTTCAGCCTGAGGAATTTCCTGTTGCGTTGGAGCTGCAACATTGGTGGTGAACTGTTTGGTCAGTTTGACAAACCTGACCTTGGCTCCTTGCCAATCAGCATAGTAAGCATTGAAATCATCGCTGAGGACTTTGATTTCAGACTGAATCTTTACAAGTTCATCAGTTGTCATAGTGACAAAGTTGTTCTTCAGAAATTTATCCTTCTTATATTGTGCTTTCTTGATCTGCCTGGCCTTCTCATATTTCCATTTTTCTTCTTGGATGAAATGGGTCAGCATGTGACTTTGGCCAGGTGTCAACTTGAAATCAGGCATAGGAGTGTTTGGGTCCTTGTGCCAGAGATCAATATAGTCGAGATCAACCTTGGATCCAAAAGCAGTGGCACATTTGTGCCCTTGGCTCTAGCGGCCCTGACTTGCCTGTCTCTGATGATCTCAGCAAGTTTTTCATCATCAGCTTCGTCTTCTTCAGACGGCACTTGGAAGCCGACCTGCTTCTTGTGAGGACTTGGGCGAGAGCCTCGTCCAGCAGTGGTCTTTGTCTTCAGCAGAGATGGTCCTGTTGAACAATTTGGTGCAGCTGAGGAACTAGCTGAAGCTCCTAAGGCAATGGAGATGCTTGTAGTCCTTTGGCACGTGGGGAGATACACAGGTGCTGAGGATTTTGTTGGAGCAGCTGAGGACTTTGGAGGAGCAGGAGCGGCTTGAGGAATTGGCCGTGAGGGCTTAGCTGAGGAAATTGGCCGTGAGGGCATTGAAGAAGAGGCACTTGGCTTGTGCGCAGGCTTCTTTGCCATGGATTTGTTCGGCCTTACAGAGGCCTCAGCAGCAGCAGCAGTGGAATCTTCATTGAATTTCCTCACTGCATCTTTTGCCTGTTTGGCCAACTTGGCCTGGCGCTTGGCCCATTCTTCAGGAAAGTTCTCACCGCACTTGATGCTAGTGGGATCTGCCTCTTGGCCAGGTGCCAATGGTGGTCTTGAGCATGGAGGAGTAACAACGAATTTTTTCATATATTTTGGAGTCACATACCTGTACTCCCTCCACTCTTTTGCCCATCTCCTTTCTATCCTCTGAATGCGCACCTTGCACTGATTCTTATCTTCCTCAGGGGGTGTGCAGTACCCAGCATAAATGTCCTCAGGGATTTCAAAGGCAGTATTGGTTTCAGGCCTCTTTCCTCCTTTCTGTGGCTTCTTTCCATCAGCCATTTTCTTCAGTTGAGGAATTTGAACAATTGAACTCTCTGAAGAAGTATGCAACTTTTCTTCGAGGAACGCTGCAAATGAGTTAAGTTGAGGAGAACCTAGTGATTCAGCAGCGGACATGAGTACCTGTGAACAGAGTATAGTTGCGAGGAATTTGGAGAGGCCATATGCATTCTCAGAAGGTTTTTTTTAAAGAACAAGTTTGAGGAATTTGACCAGATGAGTCTTGAAGAATTTCACTAAGCGTTCTTTGTCTTAGGTTCCAGAGTTGTATAGATCGAAGATCCACACAATTGAGGAATCTTGAAGAAAAATGATGCTTAGAGAAACGAATCATGAACAGATGACAAGTGAGGTGTTCAGTGTGTGAAAATTTTGAGGAATAAACACCTTTGAAGATTTTGTAGAAGTCATTTGAATCAAAGAGGGCAGTAAAAGTAACTTTTAATTACCCTGAACGAAGAACACGACGAAATGGGATGTGGAGAAGTGAAGCTCGTATGTGCAGATCTTCCACGCCCTAACTTGGTTGTGGAAGACGGCTACGGCGGCGGCGGAGTGAAGATTTCCGCGGCCGGCGCGAGTACGACGGCGATGAGGTCGAGGCAGTGAAGCTCTTCCTCACCAGCGACGATGATGTAGCGGCGGCGCTAGGGTTTGAGAAGCTCGAGCTGGAGAGAGGTCGAGCGGAGTAAAAGAAGTGAGGAAGGGGAGAGGGGGTATTTATAGCCACGGTGAAAAACTGTTTGCCCAAAGAAATTGGACGAACGTGCCCCTGACCCTTCTCATTCGCTTGACATGTGTCACCCACGTACTGAGAAGTGGAGATCGTGTTAGATCGTGGGTGAATAGATAAGTATATCATGGGAAGCGGAACGGTTTGAGCGGCAAAGCGGAAAATTTCGATAAGATAAGTTAAAAGTTCCGTTCGCAAATTTTTCAGCTGACAAGGACACAGTGAAGATTTTGAACGAGTTTCAAATAGAACGCACATGAAGAATTTGTGAATAGATTGGGTTGAGTATAGCATAGGGGGGGAAGGGTCCGATCACATTCACTTAGCAGAAAAATCAACTTGAAGAATTAGCCATATGTGAATGCTATAGAGGACATGAACTCATCTATATATATATATATATATATATATATATATATATATATATATATATATATATAGCCAATGAAGAAAAACGATAGAAACAGTGAAGACAATGCAAAGTTGAAGAACATGAACAACTGAGGAATTTCAAAAACTGAGGAAAAACTCAAATTGAAGATTTTCAACTTTTGTGGTGGTGTGACCCACCGTATAAGAATGATGATTTCAGACACCGCGTACAATTGTGGTAGGGTTCTGAGAATCAAATTCTTCATTAATTTCTTCACACTTAGAGTGTTATTCTTCATTGATTGAAGAGAAACGTTTCTTCATGTGTTGCACATCTAAGTCATCAATTTTGCATAAGTGTTAGGATGAGTGTCCTTTTCAAAGAACATTCAAAGACTCTAAGATATTTAGCTCACACCGCAACTTGCTAAATCTCTTCTCATACAAGGGCTTTGTGAAGATATCGGCTAGCTGTTCTTCAGTCTTCACATGCTCAATAGAAATGTCACCCTTCAACACATGATCGCGAAGAAAATGATGACGAATCTGAATGTGCTTTGTCTTCGAGTGCTGAACTGGGTTGTGAGCAATCTTGATGGCACTCTCATTGTCACAGAAGAGAGGCACATTCTTCACGTTGACGCCGTAGTCCTTGAGAGTTTGCTTCATCCACAACAATTCAGCACAGCAAGAACCAGCAGCAATGTATTCAGCTTCAGCAGTAGACAGTGATACGCAGTTCTGCTTCTTCGAGGACCAACAGACCAAAGATCGTCCGAGGAAATGACATGTACCAGATGTTGACTTGCGATCCACACGTTCACCAGCATAGTCAGAGTCAGAATATCCAACGAGATCAAAAACCGAGCCCTTGGGGTACCATAATCCTAGTGTTGGTGTGTGAGCTAGATATCGAAGAATATGTTTCACAGCCTTATGGTGTGATTCCTTCGGTGTAGCTTGAAATCGGGCACACATGCAAAAACTAAGCATAATATCTAGCCTAGATGCACATAAGTACAATAAAGAACCAATCATGGAGCGGTATACCTTTTGATCGAAGTCAATACCATTTTCATCAGTGCATAGATGGCCATTTATGGGCATAGGAATTTTTACGCCTTTGCAATCTTGCATGCCGAATTTCCTCAGTACATCCTTGAGGTATTTCTCCTGAGATATGAATATGCCATTGCGCTATTGACGAATTTGAAGACCTAAGAAGAATTTCAACTCTCCCATCATAGACATTTGATATTCTTCACTCATCATATAGGCAAATTCATCACTATAAGGTTGGTCAGTACAGCCAAAGATGATATCATCAACATATATTTGGCATACAAACAATTCATCATCATATGATTTAGTGAAAAGAGTAGGATCGAGTGAACCGGGTTTGAAGCCTTTCTTCATGAGGAATTCATTCAAAGTATCATACCACGCCCGAGGGGCCTGCTTGAGGCCATAGAGGGCCTTATTTAGTCTGAAGACTTTGTCAGGATGCTTAGGATCTTCAAAACCTGGGGGTTGAGCAACATATACTTCTTCCTCAAGCTTACCATTGAGGAGTGCACTTTTCACATCCATTTGATATAAAGTGATATCATGATGGTTTGCATAAGCAAGTAATATGCGAATAGCTTCAAGTCTAGCAACATGTGCAAAAGATTCATTGAAATCAATTCCTTCAACCTGTGTGTAGCCTTGAGCTACTAGCCGTGCCTTATTCCTCACCACAAGGCCATTTTCATCTTGCTTGTTGCGGTAGATCCACTTTGTGCCAATGATATTGTGTTTGCGAGGATCTGGACGATTGACCAGTTCCCAAACGTTGTTGAGCTCGAACTGATGTAATTCTTCTTGCATGGCCTGAATCCACTCAGGCTCCAGAAATGCTTCATCTACCTTAGTGGGCTCTGTGATAGAGACAAAAGCATAGTGCCCACAAAAGTTAGATAAATGTGAAGCTTTTGAGCGTGTGAGAGGACCTGGTGCTTTAATGTCATCGATGATCTTCTCAACTTGCACTTCTTTTGCAACGCGAGGATGAGTAGGTTGTCGTCGAGGAATTTGATCAGCATTTTCTTCAGCACCATTTTCTTCAGCAATTTCTTCAGGTGCATTAGCTCGACGTTTTCACGTTCTGGAATGAATTCTTCAGCAGATTCTTCGGTAGGAATGACATCCTCAGTAGCCTTGAACTTGATAGTTTCCTCAGGTGCTGGTTCATCTATCATAGAGGGTAGGTGCTCTCTTTGCGAGCCATTAGTTTCATGGAACCGCACATCTACAGTTTCAACAACCTTGTGAAGAACGGTGTTGAAGACTCTGTAGGTGTGCGAGTCCTTTCCGTAACCAAGCATAAAACCTTCATGTGCTTTCGGTGCAAATTTAGCATTGTGATGAGGATCTCTAATCCAACATTTAGCACCGAAGACTTTGAAATAACTCACATTGGGTTTCTTGTCAGTGAGGAGTTCATAGGCAGTCTTCTTGAAGAGTTTGTGAAGATATACCCTGTTGATGATGTGGCACGCAGTATAAATTGCCTCAATCCAGAAGTGATGAGGCGTCTTGTACTCATCAAGCATAGTGCAAGCCATCTCAACAAGAGTTCTGTTCTTGCGCTCCACGACGCCATTCTGCTGAGGAGTATAAGGAGCAGATAACTCATGAGTAATACCAAGTTCATCAAGATAGTCATAAACACCAGAATTCTTGAACTCAGTTCCATTGTCACTTCTGACGTGCTTGATCTTCACACCAAAGTTGGTTGAATCCCTCGAGGAAAATCGTTTGAAGACTTCCTGCACTTCATGTTTGTAAGTAACAATGTGTATCCATGTGTAACGAGAGTAATCATCAACAATAACAAGCCCATAGAGAGATGCGTCATTTGTGACAGCTGAGTAATGGGTAGGACCAAAGAGGTCCATCTGAAGCAATTCGAATGGTCGAGTAGTGGTCATGATAGTCTTCGCTGGATGCTTAGCGTTGGTCATCTTTCTAGCTTCACAAGCTCCACACAAGTGATCCTTGAGGAATTTGACATTCTCAATGCCAATGACATGCTTCTTCTTTGCAAGTGTGTGCAAATTCCTCATGCCTGCATGACCAAGTCGTCGATGCCATAGCCAACCTTCTGAAGCTTTTGCAAGTAGGCACAAGGCCGGTTGCGGTCCTGTAGAGAAATCAACAATATACAAGTCTCCTCTCCTAAAGCCTTCGAAGACTTTGGAATTGTCAGCTTCCATAACCACAACACAACGATACTTGCCAAAGAGAACTACCATATCAAGATCACAAAGCATTGAGATAGACATGAGGTTGTATCCTAAGGACTCAACAAGCATGACTTTGTCCATGTGTCGATCCTTTGTGATCGCAACCTTACCTAGACCCAATACCTGACTTTTGCCTTTGTCAGCGAAGATGATATGCTTCAGATGCGATGGTGATAAGGGAGCATCAATCAATAGATTCTTGTCACCAGTCATGTGATTTGTACATCCACTATGGAGGACCCACTCAGTGGATTTGGGTTGATCATCCTGCAAATGAATTAGTGCAGCTTACGAACTTCATATACTTCATCAGTGAAGAATATGACATCACAATTCAACAGACCAAATTCATCAAGCAATGCAACAGTTAAAAACAGTATGAGGACGTGAGAAATGAAAGTTCATTTCTTCACGATTAGCCTGCGTCCTTTCAGGCACTCTTCAGGTCTCCAGCAAATTCTTCAGACATTCAAGCACGTGTGGAGACCTGACCCTACAGAAGAGATTAGTTCTTTTTCTTCACCACCCACATCTAAAGGGGTGGCAAAGAGTTCATCACTCTGTGAGCTCCATACGAGAAAGGTGGCATAGAAGCCAATCCATTTCGTTTCACATAACAGAAGTTAGGGTAAGCATATGAATAAGCAGAGAAATTCTTCGAGGACTTATGAACATAATGCTTAGAAGAATAATGCTCATATTCATAGCCCTTGGCTCTTGCCTGCGAAACAGAGTTGTTAGCACGATGATGTTCGTATGAGGACTTTGATCCTCTTGAGGAATATGATCCATGTGAGGAATTTGGTCCGTATGAGGACTTGGATCCATATGAATAATTTGGTCCATATGAAGAATTTGATCTGGGGTTCCTAATCTTCACAGGTGGTGTCATGAGGACATTCACCTGAAGACTTTCAAGGCACCTTTTGGGAACCCAGATTTTCTTCATAGGGGAACCGTTCCTGCAGTTAGTGCCAACATATCTAGCAAATACTTCACCATTCTGAGTTTTAAACAGTTTGTAGTTGGAGTCAAATGACTCATCGGAAGAATGAGAAGATTCACATGTAAAGCCAGATAAATTAGATGGATCAACTGGAGGTCCCTTTGCAGCAACCCATGAGGTTTTGGGGTACTGCTCAGGCTTCCAATATGTACCATCAGCATTGAGTTTCCTCTCAAAGGCAATACCCTCTTTCCTAGGGTTCCTGTTAAGGATCTGCTTTTGAAGCACATCACAAAGAGTCTGATGCCCTTTGAGGCTTTTGTACATGCCTGTCATGTACAATTCCTTCAACCCTGCATCGTTACTGATACTAGCAATGTCCTCAGATGAGGAATTAATGATAGCAGAGACAGTTGAGGAGTTTGTAGCATTAGAAGCATTTGAACATTCAGGTGAAGAATTAGCAGATTCACGTGCAATGCATTTCAAACATGGAGGAACAAATTCTTCTTGAGCAGCACCGATTTGTTGAGCAAGTAATGAATCGCGCTCCTTCTGAAGATCTTCATAACTCACTTTTAGCTTCTCAAGATCTTGCTTTCTTTGAAGAAAATCATAAGAAAGCTTCTCATGATCAGACAAGAGAGTGTTATGATGACCTTGAAGGTTGTCAAACCTAGTCTGAAGTCTCTGAAGATTTTCAGTCAAGGTTTTAGTGCGATCCATTTCTTCACCCAACATATCATCACTTTTGTCTAGCATGTTTTGAACCTTTTCAAGGGCCCTTTGTTGTTTCAAAGCAATCTTAGCAAGTTTAGAATAGTTGGGCTTAAGGTTTTCATCAGATTCTTTTCACTTGATTCAGATGAGGTATATTTGAGTACCTTGGCACCCTTTGCCATGAAGCAATAGGTGGGAGCGTAGTCATCATTGCCTTCATCAGCCTTGTTGGTGAGGTCATTTTCTTTAGTGTTGAAGATAGACTTGCTAACGAATGCAGTAGCGAGGACTAGGCTCACCACACCGGATTCGGAATCCTCAGATGCCTCCTCTTCCTCATTTTCTTCAGATTCAGCCTCAGAGTCCATTTCCTTGCCTATGAATGCCCGAGCCTTCTTGGAGCTGCTCTTCTTGTGAGATGAAGACTTTGAGGATTTTGATGATGAAGATTTTGAGGATTTCTGCTTTTTCTTCGCATCATTAGAACTGTAATCCTTGTATTTCTACTTCTTTGATTCCTTTTCCCACTGAGGACAATCTTGAATGTAGTGTCCTGGTTTCTTGCATTTGTGACAAAGCCTCTTCTTGTAGTCACTGGATGAGGAATCATTGCTCCTTGAGGGTCTTCCAAAGCGACCAAGTCTTGAGAACTTCTGGAATTTCTTCACGAGCAGTGCTAGATCATGGCTCAGTTCTTCAGGATCACCAAGGCTGTTGTCAGAGTCTTCATCTTCAGACTCAGAAACTGCCTTGGCCTTCAGTGCACGTGATCTGCCATAGCTTGAACCATAGAGATCTCTCTTTTCAGCAATCTGGAACTCATGAGTGTTTAGCCTCTTGAGGATATCAGCGGGATCAAGTGACTTGTAATCAGCACGCTCTTGTATCATCAATGCCAGAGTATCAAATGAAGAATCAAGCGATCTCAGCAGTTTCTTCACCACCTCATGGTCGGTGATGTCAGTGGCACCGAGCGCTTGAAGCTCATTTGAGATGTCAGTGAGGCGATCGAAGGTCTGTTGTACATTTTCATTATCGAGTCTTTTGAAGCGGTTGAAGAGATTGCGAAGAACATCAACTCTAGAGTCACGCGGTGTTGAGACTCCTTCATTGACTTTGGGCAGCCTATCCCAGATAAGCTTAGCAGTTTCCAAAGCACTCACTCTTCCATACTGTCCTTTACTCAGATGGCCACATATGATATTCTTCGCTTGAGAATCGAGTTGCATGAATCTCTTCACATCGGTAGCATTCAGTGAGGGTGAGACAGAGGGGACACCATTTTCCACAACATACCAGAGATCGTTATCAATTGCCTCAAGATGCATTCGCATCTTATTCTTCCAGTATGGGTAGTCCGTCCCATCGAAGGTAGGACACCCAGCAGAGACCTTGATCATACCTGCGGCCGACATAACTAAAACTACAGGTGGTTAAACCAAAATCACACAGAACAAGGGAGTACCTTGCTCTGATACCAATTGAAAGTGCGTTATATCGACTAGAGGGGGGTGAATAGGCGATTTTTAGAAATTATTCACTGAGGAATTTGTGGGTGAGGAAATTCCTTAGCGAAGAACTACTTGCAGCGGAATAAGTACTCAAAAGTATGCATAGCAGAACACAAGCATAGTCATCATGATGAAATGAAAACAAGCACAGAGTACAAAATGCGTAAACACGGGATAACACAGGATGAAGACAAACAGACTGAGGAAATTGAACTGAGGAAATTGAGAAAGTATTTAGTCAAAGTCTTCAAACACAGATATGAACAAGCATACAACATAGTAATGAGGAAATGGAAGAGTTGAGGAAATAGAACCAGTAAGCTTGGTGAAGACAATGATTTGGTAGACTAGTTCCAACTGTTGTCTCAGTTGTACGTCTGGTTGGAGCGGCTAGGTATTTAAACCTGAGGACACACAGTCCCGGACACACAGTCCTCACCGTATTCTCCTTGAGCTAAGGTCACACAGACCTCGCCCAATCACTCGTGGTAAGTCTTCAGGTGACTTCCAAACCTTCACAAACTCGGTCACTCAGTGATCCACAATTTCCTCTTGGATGCTCTAGACCATGACGCCTAACCGTCTGGAAGAAGCACAGTCTTCAAAGGTAACAAGCGTCGGATCCACGCAGGATCAGTCTCTTCAGTGATGCTCAATCACTTGGGGTTTGTAGGTGTTTGGGTTTGGGTTTTTCCTCACTTGATGATTTTCGCTCAAAGTCCTCGAAGGATGGGATGCTCTCAAATGACAAGTGTCAGTTTCTTTCGGAGCAGCCAACCAGCTAGTGGTTGTAGGGGGCGGCTATTTATAGCCTAGGGAGTAGCCCGACATGATAAGACATAAATGCCCTTCAATGATATGACCGTTAGGTGGATAAGATATTTTGGGACAGCTGGCGCATAGCACAACAACGGTCGGAAATTTGAGTATCAAATTCCTCAGGGCTATCATGTTCCTCACTGTGTAGGCAATCCCCACTGGCGAATTCCTAACTCCTCAGTCAGAACAAATTCCTCAGAGACCAGAAGAACTTCGTCTCTGTCACTGAAGAATATGACTGAACTGTATGAGATTTCCAATGGCTTCACTCGAAGGGATAGGTAGGTGTAGGATTGTTAGTTGAGCATCACATGGAAATTTTTCCTTAGTATTTCCTCGACCCCCTTTAACAGTACGGTGTTTCCTATGACTCAAGAAAGAGAAAAATGAAACTACGAAAACAAAATTATTCACGCTTCATGTTCCTCAAATGAATACCAAGTCTTCAAGGTCGCACCAATTTCTTCACTTTCAAAGTATTCAGAAAGTCTTCAGAAATCCAAAGTCTTCAGTCGAAGAACTTCATTTTTAGGGGTCGACTTTCTCTGTAAATATCAAACTCCTCATAGACTTATAGAACTGTGTACACTCATAAACACATTAGTTCCTTAACCTATCAGTCTTCAATACACCAAAATCACTAAGGGGCACTAGATGCACTTACAATCCCATAGCATTTGTGGTTGTTTGAGTTGTGACTCGAGTCTCCTAAGGTGTTTCGGCTACTTAGGGATAGTTACTTTTTCATCAACCACCACCACAACTTCCATCACCCGAACTTAACCCAATGTTGTTTTAGCTTGTTTGAGTTGTGGCTTGTGCCTCCTAAGGTGTTTCGGCTACTTAGGGACGACAACTTCAACCTCTACTCGCATAACCCATCAATCCACTTCCGCATTGCCAACTTCGAAACCACCACCGCCTTTCGCTTCCACCATTTGACATTTGACATTCGAGATTTTGATTTTGCGGTTTTTCCGTTTCCTAATGTGTTTCGGCTAATTAGGGACGGTTATACATCAACAACACCGCCACTCATCACCGCCACGAGGTCATGATCGACATTAACCAATTCATCATTATCCGTCCTTATGTACACTCGACAAACCATTGACGGTAACCTCGACGACACCATTGTATATTCCCCTTGCAATTGCATTGATAACCCCTAGCCCATTTTGCGTTACTTGCCTATCGAGACTAGCCATTGAGTATTGCCGGCAATGTTACTTGTGCGCATTAGTGATCATCGATCTACACCTTCCATTGCATACATACCATATCATATTGGTATCATCATATCATCTCGTGTGCCACCAGATTGTTCCTGCATATACACTATTGCTATCTTGGTTTGTGCATTTCACAAGTGGCCATATAAAAAAAGAATAAGCTTTTAAGCAAAGAGAAAGAGCAATGAAGCTTGTAAGAAAGAGCCATAGCATCGTATCATAGTGCATTACAATATATCATATGGTATCACACCCGATCATCTTGTGCTAAAGCACCGGAACATACATACATAGCATACTTGGGATAGAAAGTTTATCCGTTTTGCATCTTATAGGTTGTGCACAAGTGTCGTATCCGCCTATTGAGCAATCGTGCTAGCGTCTCTCTTGAGTTGTGCAACAGGAGCGTTTTCCATGGACTCCACATTTTGTGCTCATTCCTTGGTTGCATGACCCCATTTATCTATCCATGTGTGTGTTTCCGTGTGCCATTCGTTGCTATTGGTCTACTTGTTTCACTTGCGAATTTGTCAATCTCTTTCAACATTATTGACTCTTGCTAACATTTTGCATCAAACTTTTTGTGCCACTATCCTCACCGAGCTACTCCATAAGCTTTACTTGATAGGTGTGAGTGAACAAGTCCGGTACCAATTCCACTATTTATTCATTTCACATTGAGTGAAATGGGATACACCCACAACTTTGGGAAAAGGTAACTTGGTATTGTTTATCTCATTTCCTAGTCACCTCTACTCGAGTCTTGTGATGGATAGGCAAGGCATTTCACTATCGGTCTACAACAACAACGACGAGTTCGATGCCACGAACAACTCCAACAATGCCAAGATGCAATCTCAAATGGAGGAGATCAAAGCCCTCATCAAGTCCTACAAGAGATCTTCCTCATCTTCAAGAAGACGCTCAAGAGCACATGCCTCCGAGCTACCATCTCTAGCAAGATCACATCGACATCGACAGCACCACCGACAAGAACGTGAAGGTCAAGAGCTCAACACCAACAACTGCTCAACGAGTTCACCATCTCCCTTGGCATCTTCGCCAAGCGACTTCAAGGCATCTTCACCTATGGACATACGACATCTTCTCCTACAAGCACATCAAGACTACGCTCAAGAGAAGCTCCCCAAGCTCAAGTCCGCGACTTCCACAAGCTACTACGACCTCGACAGCGACCACAAGATTCCTTTCTATGGGACTCAAGAACCCGAGGAGTATCTCGAGTGGGAGCGCCTCATGGACGACTACCTCAAGCAACATCAAGTTCCTCCAGAAGATCAAGTGAAGTGTGCCACAACGAACTTCCACGACTACGGATCGACATGGTTGCTTCACACACCTTTGGAGATCTACGACATGACTTGGCCCAAGACAAAGAGAGCTATGCGGCATGATACGTCTCCAACGTATCTATAATTTTTGATTGTTCCATGCTATTATATTATATGTTTTGGATGTTTAATGGGCTTTACTAAGCACTTTTATATTATTTTTGGGACTAGCCTATTAACCGAAGGCCCAGTGTAAATTGCTATTTTTTTGCCTATTTTAGTGTTTCGTAGAAAAGGAATATCAAACGGAGTCCAAACGGAATGAAACCTTCGGGAGAGTTATTTTTGGAACAAACGTGATCCAGAGGACTTCGAGTGGACGTCAAGAAAGAAGCGAGGAGGCCACGAGGCAGGGAGGCGCGCCTGCCCCCTGGGCGCGCCCCCCACCCTCGTGTGCCCCTCGCAGCTTCATCAACCTACTTCCTCCTATATATACCCATATACCCCGAAAACATCCAGGAGCACCACGAAACCCTATTTCCACCGCCACAACCTTCTGTACCCGTGAGATCCCATCTTGGGGCCATTTCCAGCGCTCTGCCGGAGGGGGAATTGATCACGGTGGGCTTCTACATCAACACCATAGCCTCTCCAATGATGTGTGAGTAGTTTACCACAGACCTTCGGGTCCATAGTTATTAGCTAGATGGTTTCTTCTCTCTCTTTGGATCTCAATACAAAGTTCTCCTCGATCTTCTTGAAGATCTATTCGATGTAATTCTTTTTGCGGTGTGTTTGTCGAGATCCGATGAATTGTGGGTTTATGATCAGGATTATCTATGAACAATATTTGAATCTCATCTGAATTCTTTTATGTATGATTTGTTAACTTTGCAAGTCTATTCAAATTAGCAGCTTGGTTTGGCCTACTAGATTGATCTTTCTTGCAATGGGAGAAGTGCTTAGCTTTGGGTTCAATCTTGCGGTGTCCTTTCCCAGAGACAGCAGGGGCAGGAAGGCACGTATTGTATTGTTGCCATCGAGGATAAAAAGATGGGGTTTATATCATATTGCTTGAGTCTATCCATCTACATCATGTCATCTTGCCTAATGCGTTACTCTGTTCTTATGAACTTAATACTCTAGATGTATGCTGGATAGCGGTCGATGTGTGGAGTAATAGTAGTAGATGCAGAATCGTTTCGGTCTACTTGTCACGGATGTGATGCCTATATACATGATCATGCCTAGATATTCTCATAATTATGCACTTTTCTATCGATTGCTCGGCAGTAATTTGTTCACCCACCGTAATACTTATGCTATCTTGAGAGAAGCCACTAGTGAAACCTATGGCCCCCGGGTCTATCTTCCATCATATTATTTTCCCGTCAACTAGCTAATTTCTGTCGCCGTTTATTTTGCAATCTTTACTTTCAATCTATATCATAAAAATACCAAAAATATTTATCTTATTATCTCTATCAGATCTGACTTTTGCGAGTGGCCGTGAAGGGATTGACAACCCCTTTATCGCGTTGGTTGCAAGGTTCTTATTTGTTTGTGTAGGTACGAGGCGACTTGTGTGTAGTCTCCTACTGGATTGATAGCTTGGTTCTCAAAAACTGAGGGAAATACTTACGCTACTTTGCTGCATCACCCTTTCCTCTTCAAGGGAAAAACCAACGCAGTGCTCAAGAGGTAGCAAGAAGGATTTCTGGCGCTGTTGCCGAGGAGATCTACGCCAAGTCAAGTCAAGTCAAGACATACCAAGTACCCATCACAACTCTTATCCCTCGCATTACATTATTTGCCATTTGCCTCTCGTTTTCCGCTCCCCCACTTCACCCTTGCCGTTTTATTCACCCTATTTTCGCTTGCTTCTTCTGTGCTTGTGTGTTGGATCATTTGTCACGATGGCTCAAGATAATACTAAATTGTGTGATTTTTCCAATACCAACAACAATGATTTTCTTAGTACTCCGATTGCTCCTCTTACCGATGCTGAATCTTGTGAAATTAATGCTGCGTTGTTGAATCTTGTCATGAAAGATCAATTCTCTGGCCTTCCTAGTGAAGATGTCGCTACCCATCTAAACAACTTTGTTGATTTGTGTGATATGCAAAAGAAGAAAGATGTGGATAATGATATTGTTTAATTGAAGCTATTTCCGTTTTCGCTTAGAGATCGTGCTAAAACTTGGTTTTCGTCTTTGCCTAAAAATAGTATTGATTCATGGAATAAGTGCAAAGATGCTTTTATCTCTATGTATTTTCCTCCAGCTAAGATCATCTCTCTTAGAAACGATATTATGAATTTTAAGCAACTTGATCATGAGCAGGTTGCGCAATCTTGGGAGAGGATGAAATTAATGATACGTAATTGCCCTACACATGGATTGAATTTATGGATGATTATACAATTTTTTTATGCCGGATTGAATTTTGCTTCTAGAAATCTTTTAGATTCGGCCGCAGGAGGCACTTTTATGGAAATCACTTTAGGAGAATCTGCTAAACTCCTAGATAATATTATGGTTAATTATTCTCAATGGCACACCGAAAGATCCACTAGTAAAAAGGTTCATGCGATAGAAGAGATCAATGTTTTGAGTGGAAAGATGGATGAACTTATGAAGTTGTTTGCTAATAGGAGTGCTCCTATTGATCCCAATGATATGCCTTTGTCTACTTTGATTGAGAGTAATAATGAATCTATGGATGTGAATTTTGTTGGTAGGAACAATTTTGGTAACAACGCTTATAGAGGAAACTTTAGTCCTAGGCCATATCCTCGTAATTTGTCTAATAATTATGGTAATTCCTACAACAACTCTTATGGAAATTTCAATAAGAAGACCTCTAATTTTGAGACTAGTGTTAAAGAATTTATGATTTCTCAAAAGAATTTCAATGCTTTGGTTGAAGAAAAATTGCCTAAGATTGATGAGTTGGCTAGGAACATGGATAGAATTTCTCTTGATATTGATTCTTTGGAACTTAGATCTATTCCTCCTAAGCATGATATCAATGCGGCTCTCAAAGCCATGAGAATTTCCATTGATGAGTGCAAAGAAAGAACCGCTAGGATGCGTGCTTAGAAAGATTGCTTTGTAAAGGCGTGTTCTTCTAGTTTTCATGATAATAGGGATGAAGATCTAAAAGTGATTGATGTGTCTCCTATTAAATCTTTGTTTTGCAATATGAATCTTGATAATGATGGGACTGGAGATGAGTCAACTTTAGTTAAAAGGCGTCCCAAAGATTCGGAGTTCTTAGATCTTGATGCAAAAATTGGTAAAAGTGGGACTGAAGAGGTCAATACTTTACATATCAATGAACCCACTATTTTTAATTTCAAGGAATTTAATTATGATAATTTATCTTTAATAGATTGTATTTCCTTGTCGCAATCCGTGTTAAATTCTCCTCATGCTTATAGTCAAAATAAAGCTTTTACCAAACATATAGTTGATGCTTTAATGCAATCTTATGAAGAAAAGCTTGAATTAGAAGTTTCTATCCCTAGAAAACTTTATGATGGGTGGGAACCTATTATAAAAATTAAGATTAAAGATCATGAATGCTATGCTTTATGTGATTTGGGTGCTAGTGTTTCCATGATTCCAAAAACTTTGTGTGATGTGTTAGGTTTCCGTGAATTTGATGATTGTTCTTTAAACTTGCACCTTGCGGATTCCACCATTAAGAAACCTATGGGAAGAATTAATGATGTTCTTATTTTTGCAAATAGGAATTATGTGCCCGTAGATTTCATTGTTCTATTATTCTTGGTACACCTTTCCGTAGAACGATTGGTGCAATTATTGATATGAAAGAAGGAAATATTAGATTCCAATTTCCGTTAAGGAAAGGCATGGAACACTTTCCTAGAAAGAAAATTAAATTACCTTATGAATGTATTATGAGAGCCACTTATGGATTGCATACCAAAGATGACAATACCTAGATCTATCCTTGCCTTTATGCCTAGCTAGGGGCGGTAAACGATAGCGCTTGTTGGGAGGAAACCCAATTTTATTTTTGTTTCTTGAGTTTTGGTTCTGTTTAGTAATAAAAAATTCATCTAGTCTCTGTTTAGATGTGTTTTCATGTTTTAATTAGTGTTTGTGCCAAGTAGAACCTTTGGGAAGACTTGGGTGAAGTCTTTATGATCTTGCTGTAAAAAACAGAAACTTTAGCGCTCACAAGATTAGCTGCCATTTTTTACTAGAGAGTGATTTTAGGTTGATTATTTTTGCAGATGATTAATACACACATTCCTCACGTCCAGAAATTTATTTCAGAATTTTTGGAGTTACAGAAGTATACGTTTGATGGAGAATACTACAGACTGTTCTGTTTTTGACAGATTCTGTTTTTCGTGTGTTGTTTGCTTATTTTGATGAATCTATGGCTAGTATCGGAGGGTATGAAACATAGAGAAGTTGGAATACAGTAGGTTTAACACCAATATAAATAAAGAATGAGTTCATTACAGTAACTTATGGTGGTGATTTGTTTTCTTATACTAACGGAGCTCATTAGATTTTCTGTTGAGTTTTGTGTTGTGAAGTTTTCAAGTTTTGGTTAAAGATTTGATGGATTATGGAATAAGGAGTGGCAAGAGCCTATGATTGGGGATGCCCGAGGCACCCCAAGGTAAAATTCAAGGACAACCAAAAGCCTAAGCTTGGGGATGCCCCGGAAGGCATCCCCTCTTTCGTCTTCGTCCATCGGTAACTTTACTTGAGGCTATATTTTTATTCACCACATGATATGTGTTTTTCTTGGAGCGTCTTGTATGATTTGAGTCTTTTCTTTTTAGTTTACCACAATCATTGTCGGTGTAAAAAAGTTGGGGCTCTCCTTTTGACCCCTTTACTTGTGCACGGGTAGTCAGAGCCACGCGCCGCGGCCACACTTAGCAGGGCAGAGGAGGGAAGCCGGAAAGAAGCCGGGGCACAAGACGGTCAAGGCAACGCCAAGACCAGGAACACAAGAGGGCAAGGAGGCAAGGTAGACTCCCTCGGCAAGGTTCTTGCCGAGGCAGCCTTCCCGATGCCAATAGTGCGAGCCTCCCTTGCGCCCACGATTTCCGACCCCACCAACCACATTGGAACTAGGGCTCGGGAGGCATCCCCATGGTGGCATGCAGATCTTTGTCAAGATCATAAACACACAAGATCAGATGAGGACCAGAAGACGGCGACCCTCGGCGGGGTCCTAGCCGAGGAGATCCACAAGACCCCCGGCAAGACCCTTGCCGAGGGCAACAAGGGCCACTGCTAGGCCCACACCAGCCACGGCTCCACCGCCATTCGCATGCAACTGCTAGCACAACCAGCTGGGCAGGCACCTGCGTGGCAACACGCGGCTTCCAGACCGACTCAGCAAGCACCTGCGTGGTGGCATGCAGATCTTCGTGAAGACCCTACCACCATGCCACCTCAGCAGCCTGCCTGCCTACATTGCACCGCAACATCGCTGGCCTGGGCACGTGTCGAAGCGAGACGGAGTGGCGACGGACGGGACGAGCCTCGTTCCCGTCCTCGATAAAGCTAATGGACACCTAAGTAGCGCATTTAATGCACTTTGTCCCGTAATGCCAGGCGAGAAGCTTGTGCACTGTGCGCCTTTCCACCTCCTGTGTGCCACTGTGGCAACCCCTTTTCGACTATAAAAGGAGGCCCAAGGCATACTGGAGAAGGATTCGGCTCTTTTGGGCAAGTTACACCCTGTAGCTAGCTCAAGAACACAAGAACACCCAATACATCCACCAAAGTAGGACTAGGGTATTACGCATCTTCGCGGCCCGAACCTGGGTGAACGATCCGTGTGCTTCCTGTCAGACCTGCTCTTCTCACAACCCCGTGCCCGCCGACCGTAGAAGGTATTCCAGTGATCCCATAGGTGTCGTTTCCCACCGACATCTTTGGAACGCCAGGTACGGGCGGTGCAGTTGTGAGAATCTGGTCTAGCAGTTAGCCTAGCAGTTCTTCATCGCCATGGCTCCCAAGAAGAAGCGATCACGGCGCTCGGCTTGTCTGGAGCCGAACGGCCCATGCCAGTGCGGGTGAACAGCGGGCCGGTCGCGGACAGGACCCATGCCGCGGCCCGCGAGCACCAGCATCGCCCTGGCAGTCAGAGCCTGGGGAGCGGCATCGTTCTTGCCCCGGACTGCGGGTCACACATCGCCAAATCCAAAGACGGGGTCGGCCCCCCCGCAGGTGGCACGGGGCCCTCCAGGGGTGTCGACGTGCCACCTACGAGCAGTGCAGCAACCTCCAAGACGCCTACGCCGGCGCCCATGACGCGCTCTTCCCAGGGTGCGCGCGACGAGCAGCGCCACCACGCTGGAGAGCCCAGGCGCCGCCATGGGAAGAGCCCTGTGCATTGTCCGCGGGATGAAGGACTCCAGCATGACCGTCGAAGTGCTGGCGAAAATGGCACGCAGTCGCTGGGCCGTGATAGAGCTCCTTCTAACGTGGTTAGAAGTCGAAGCGCGCTACGGTCCACGCAGCTGTCGCCACCACCCATGCCAGCAGAAGCTTTGGCGCATGCGCAGCTGCTCCTCGACTTCCCACCTGTTGCGGAGAAGCTCGACGAGTGGAGAGCCACCATCCGGAGCCTCATCGCCGTGGCCAATAAAGATGATCCGCGACCGACGGGGCCCCCGGGCCGGCGCTCAGCGGTGGGAGAACCGGGGGAGCTGCAGCCACAGTACACTCTCCTCCCCCGCGCCAGCTGCCGCCGGTGTCGATCCGTCGTGACAACGCATGTGATAACATTTCCATAGCATCGTCCGACCCATGGACCCACTGTGACCAGCGCCAAGTTCTTCGAGAACGAGCCCATGAAGATGCTCGAACCACTATCAAGCACCGGCGCGATACACACCACCAGTCGGATAAGCGGGTGGGACCCGCTATGGACCACCCAGCACCGGGGGGCTGCGGCGGCATACCTTATGAGGTGGGTTGCCCAGCCTTTACCCGTGAGCTGCGACAGTTCTAGTGGCCGTCCCACTGCACGTTCAAGCCCGACGTCGGTGAGAAGTACAGCGGCAAGACCCATCCGTCAGAGTTCCTCAGCATCTACACCATCGCTATGCAAGCTGCCGGAGCTCGCGACGACAAGGTGCTTGCCAATTACTTCCTGTTGATGCTGAAGCCCAATGTCATGTCTTGGATGATGCACTTGCCAGCGGATTCCATTTCTTCTTGGTCGGATCTGTGCCATGAGTTCGTTGGTGCCTTCACCAGAGGCCACCAAGCTCATGGCTAGGCCAGTGATTTGCATATCATTCCCCAGAAGGAAGGGGAAACCCTGCGCAAGTACATCCAGAGGTTCAGCCGGGTGCAGTACAACATCCCCGATGTTCATCCCGCCGCCGTGATTAGCGCGTTCCATCAGAACATGCGCAACCGCAAGATGCATGAAGAGTTGGTGATGAACAAGGTTTAGGATGTGGCCAAACTTTATGTTCATGCCGATAGGTGCGCCCGGGCTGAAGAGGGAAGGAAGTACCCCGCTCTACTGATGAAGACACCGCCGCCCCGACGAAGAAGGGCCGGCGTCGCAACAGGAAAGGCAAGGGCAACACCGTGCTTGCCGTCGTGCGATCCGAAAGCACCAGCGCCGCCAAGAAGGCTAAGGCAGACGACCCCGGTAAGGAAATTGCTGGGTGCGCCGCTTGCCGGGCCTTGGCGGCTGCCGACAAGCCGGGGGGCTCCGACAAGCAGTATTGCAAGATCCATCGCACCAAGGGCCACGACCTCCAGAACTGCCGAGAGGTCGAGCTGCTAGCCTAAAAGCAAAGGGCCAAGTATGAGAGGCGGGACAAGGAGCAGGGTCAAGACGGTGCCGAAGGATCCGGCAAGAAGCGTGGCAGCCAAGGAGGCCGCCGCGGCAAGGATAACCAGCAAGAGAGGCCCGCCCGGGGCCGTGACAAGAAGCAAGAACACGATGATCATGACGACGACGACGAGTCCGGCGAGCAAGAGTTTCAGAAGGCTACGGAGGCCATGTGAATCGATGGTGGCGCCTCGCTGCATACTTATCACCGCCAGCTCAAGTAGTGGGCACGTGAGATCACAGCAGGGGAGCCATCGTTCGACGCTCAGAAGCCGCTGAAGTGATCAAGCACGCCCATCATCTTTGACACCGAGGACCACCCTGATCGCACCACTGCGGTCGGGTGTTTGCCGTTGTTGGTCTCACCAACGATATGCAACCTCAAGGTGAACAAGATGCTGGTTGACAGCGGGGCCGGTATGAACTTAATCTCACACGTTGTGATCAAGAGGCTACAAATTCCCGACAGAGACCTCGAGGAGACGGGCACGTTTCAAGGGGTCAACCCGGGAAGAAGCCAGCCGAAGGGGAAGATCACATTGCCTGTGACGTTCGGAGGCGAGTTGAACTACAGGACAGAGAGGATTGTCTTCGATGTAGCCGAGATCCCCTTGCCCTACAACGGGATCCTCGGCCGCCCGGCACTAGCCAAGTTCATAGAGGCGTCACATTACGCCTACAACACGCTAAAGATGCCTGGGCCGATGACCATCATCACCATTCCTTGTGACAAGAAGGATGCACTGATCTGCGCCGACCTACTCTACCGGGAAGCAGTTGCAGCAATTGCCGCCAAGGCACTTGCAACTGCCACTGAAGCCCCGGGAGGGAAGAAGAAGACCGGCAGGACCTCTCTCACCCACTCCGGCAAGCGCACCGGCAAGAGCAAGAAATCCGGAGATGCGCCACCAGAGACCAAGAAGGTGTCCGTCAAGGAGGATGGCACGGGAGGGGCT
This sequence comes from Triticum aestivum, assembly GCF_018294505.1. Taxonomy (NCBI): domain Eukaryota; kingdom Viridiplantae; phylum Streptophyta; class Magnoliopsida; order Poales; family Poaceae; genus Triticum; species Triticum aestivum. The sequence goes on from NC_057805.1 coordinate 257,307,510, forward strand.
TTCACCATAAGCTCCACCCTTGACAGCAAATAGGAAAGCGCGCTCGTCACTTTCTTGCGGGCGAATGTCGATGTGTTTTCATGGCAAGCATCTGACATCCCCGGTGTTCCCAGGGAAGTGATTGAGAACCACCTTGTTGTGCGCCCCCACGCGCGACCCGTCAAGCAGAAGGTCAGGAAGCAAGCTTTGGAATGGCAGGAGTTCATCACAGAGAAGATCAGGAAGTTGAAAGCAACAGGCTTGGTGAGGGGAGTGCTCCATCCGACGTGGTTGGCCAATCCGGTGGTGGTGTGCAAGGCAAACGGGAAGTGGAGGCTGTGTATTGACTACACAGATATCAATAAGGCATGTCCTAAGGACCCCTTACCGTTGTCGTGCATCGACCAGATTGTTGACTCCACGGCCGGGTGTGATCTGTTATCATTCCTCGACGCCTACTCGCGCTACCACGAGATCTTCATGACAAGAGAAGACGAAGAGAAGACAGCATTCATCACCCCATGTGGTACGTACTGCTTTTTACGGATGCCTTTCGGGTTGAAGAGTGCTGGCTCGATGTTTGCAAGGGCACTCCAAATTGGTTTTGAGCCCCAGCTACATAGAAATATGGAAACTTATATGGATGACATAGTGGTCAAAACCAAGGATAGGGCAACTCTTGTACAAGACTTAGAAGAGACGTTTGCCAACCTGCGCAAGATCAACCTCAAGCTGAACCCTGAGAAGTGTGTCTTCGGCATTCTGTTCGGCGAACTTCTCGGGTTCTTTGTGTCGCAGCGTAGGATTGAGGCAAACCCAGACAAAATCAAGGCTATCGAGCAGACTGAGGCGCCCACGAGGATCAACGATGTGCGTCGGCTCACTGGATGCATTGCCGCCATGAGCCGATTCATCTCCCAGTCTGCCGAGCACGCCCTTCCCTTTTTCAATATTTTGAAAAAGGCGGGCCCCATGGAATGGACCCCGGAGGCCGAAGTAGCACTACAGGACCTGAAGAAGTACCTCTCTTCTACACCAGTACTGGTGGCGCCTAAACCGCAAGAGCCGTTGCTACTGTATCTGGTGGCGACGAATCAAGTGGCCAGCACAGCGCTAGTGGCGCAGAGGGACGTTGACGAAGAGGCAGTGGGAACGGCAGGACCGGTGGATGGAACGTCAAAAATTCCCCCGGCAAGGCCTAGTGCCAGCAAGACAAGGCCCCGACAGAGTCTGACGCCATCGGGGCAGGGCCCGCGCAGCCAAATGAAGTGGTGCAGAAGAAGAAGATGATGCAACACCCGGTTTACTTTGTCAGCTCCCTCTTGTAGGGGGCTAGGTGGAGGTACTCCGGTGTGCAGAAATTGCTCTTCGGCCTCCTTATGGCCTCGAGGAAGCTGCGTCATTACTTCCAAGCCCACAAGATCACTGCCGTCACCCGCCTCCCATTGCAACGGATACTGCACAACCCAGACGCAACCGGAATGATTGTGGAGTGGGCCTTAGAGTTGTCAAGCTTTGGGTTGAAGTTTGAAAGTACTTCAACAATCCTGAGTAGAGTCCTGGCGGAGTTCATTGCAGAATGGACCTCAACACCTGATGATGGGATCCAGGAGACCACTCTCCCCAGCAAGGAAATAGCTCGTGACTGGATTATTGTACTTTGATGGAGCTTTCTTGCTGCAAGGCGTCGGTGCTGGTGTGCTGGTTGTCGCACCCACCGGAGAGCACCTCAAGTATGTAATCCAGATGCACTTTCCCAGGGAGATGTCCACCAACAACACTGCTGAGTACGAGGGGTTGCTTGCCGGTCTCAGGATCGTGGCAGACCTCAAAGTTAAAAAGCTCATCGTCAGGGGTGATTTGCAGCTTGTCGACAGACAAGTCAACAAAGATTATCAGAGCCCGTTGATGGAGGCCTACGTAGATGAGGTGAGGAAGCTGGAGGAGCACTTTGATGGTATACAAGCGGAGCACGTTCCCCGAGCGGAGAACGACATCGCCGATTACCTGTCAAAGCGCGCTGCGCTCAAGCTACCTATGGAACCAGGTACCTTTTTGCTTCGGTTAACTCAACCATCCGTCGAACCATCAATGGAGCAGAACAAGCGGAGGAAATCAGGCCCCGGCAAGTACTTTCCAGCTGAGCCCCCAGGGGCCACCGGCAAGGTGTTGCCGTGGACTCTAAGCCTGTCGAGGAGCGACCGACTCCGGTAGGCCGTCAAGCCCTGGCCGTAGAGACAGCCGCTCCCATGGCTGAAGAAATGCCTTTGGTCCTTGCCGTCGAGCCCCAGGCTCCGGCATGGGCACAGCATACCATCCGATTCCTCCAAACAGGGGAGCTTCCTGAGGAGTAGGAAGAAGCGGAGAAGGTAGCCCGTCGGTCTGCTATGTATCAGTTCGTCGATGACGTCCTATACAGGAGGAGACCGAACAGTGTGAAATTGAAGTGCATTCCTCGGGAGGAAGCACTGGAGCTGTTGGCGAGATACACGGAGGCATATGTAACTCCCACATAGGGTCGAGGGCCCTTGCCGGCAAGGCGTTCCGCCAGGGTTTCTTCTGGCCCACTGCCCTCCAGGATGCAACGGCACTAGTAACCAAGTGCGAAGCGTGTTAGTTCCATTCGAAGAAGCTTCATCAACCAGCTCAAGCCCTTCAGACAATTCCTCTCTCCTGACCATTCTTGGTCTGGGGGCTCGACATACTAGGCCCTTTCCCCCGTGCTGTCGGGGGCTTTGAGTACTTGTACGTTGCGATCGACAAGTTCACAAAGTGGCCAGAGGTGGAAGCAGTGAGGAAGGTGACAGCATAGTCTGCCATCAAGTTCTTCAAGGGGCTAGGGTGCCGTTTTGGTCTGCCAAGAAGAGTCACCACCGACAACGGCACGCAGTTCACGAGCCACGCCTTCATGCAATACATCCAAGACCTCGGCTGCAAGGTCTGTTTCGCTTTTGTGGCACACCCACGGAGCAACGGTCAGGCAGAGAGGGCAAATGCTGAAGTGTTGCGTGGCCTGAGGACAAAGACTTTTGATAGGCTGCACAAGAGCGAAAGGCGCTGGATTGATGAGTTGCCGACAGTTCTTTGGTCGATTAGGACAATGCCAAATCGAGCCACCGGCCAGACACCCTTTGCCCTGGTATACGGGGCAGAAGCAGTTCTCCCCACAGAACTCATATATGGGTCACCTCGAGTGCTCGCTTATGATGAGCTTGAGCAAGAGCGATTGCGGCAAGATGACGCAACGCTCCTTGAGAAAGATCGTCTCCGGGCGGCTGTGAGAGCAGCATGCTACCAGCAAGCCTTGCGCCGCTACCATAGCCGCAAGGTTCATGCCTGAAGCTTTGAGGAAGGCGACCTTGTTCTTCGGCGTGTTCAGTCGGCCAAGAATTCCAACAAGTTGACGCCAAAGTGGGAAGGCCCTTATCGGATAATACGAGTCACCAGGCCCGGCACAGTCCACCTGGAGACCGAAGATGCTGTCCCAGTGAGCAACTTCTGGAACATCGATCATCTTCTCAAATTTTACCCATAAGGCGCGGCTTGCCGGGCCTCCCGGCAAGCCACCTTTTGTACAAGCTTTGCCGACAAGGCATGTAACCCTCTGTACAAAGCCAGGCGCAGACCTTGAGCATAAATAAACGAAGTGCTGGTGCCCTAAGTTATAGCATGCATGCTAGGTTGAGTCTCTCCCTCGGTTAGGGCTGATAGTGCTTAGCGGCGACTAACCCTTAGCCTAGAGGTCGAATGTGCATCTTTCTGTCCTCTTTGGTTCATAGGGCACGTGGACACTTCTGCCGAGCCGCTTGGGAGAAAGAGAACTGACCGGCGCTCCGGCCCCGGCAAGCCAAGACTGCCCGGGGCTGAACACAGAAGGATCCAACCACGGCAAGCCAAGGTTGCCGGGGGCTACGGATTCAGATAAGTCTTTCATCCCCTGTTATGCATTTCCGTATGGAACTGGGACAAATGAGACCTCTTTTCGCTCCGATACCACCGTGCTCCTCCTTCTTCTTGTACCCAAGCAATTGGGACAGAACTGGGTCGCAGACGCGGTGGCCAGGAAATACACGAGGGGCCTAACTCTTGTCAGGACCCCGATTCCAAGTCACATCGATCTAGCCGGTAACACCTCATATCACTTTGCGGCCTCACGCACGGTATTCCCACGGGTGTCGCCTTACCATGGCCCGGGACCGTTTGCGCCTTTTGGCTCACGTATATGATAGTGTTGCTAGAATCCATATGACAGAGAACCCGGGCCGACATGACTAGTCGTGAACCCAAAGTGGCACTAACTTATGGGGACAGGAATACATGAATCAACATTGAGCATGTCGGTCAGCAGCGTGCGATTCTGGGCTGTAGCACTGGGCTAACAGGACTCCGGAAATCTGGGCTGTAGGAGGCTAGGCAGGACTCCGGATGTCACCGCGTGACATTTCCCCGAAGGGACAGACATAGGAACGAAGTGGATCACATGCCGGCCAGTCATGTGTTCCGGAGCAGTAGTGCTGGGCTAGCAGGGCTCCGGTGAACCGGGCTGTAGCGGACTACTATGGCTCATGGAAGCACAAGACTACATTTCCCCATAAGAGAGGCTACCAAGGATAAACAACTAGGTTGTCGGATCCCACACATACCAAGCATTTCAATCATACACACAATATGCTCGATATGTGTAAATACAACATGGCATTACAACATAACTCTACGACTCAAGTGTTCATTCATTAGCTCCGAGGAGCCAAGTATTAAAACATGGGTCTCATGACCCAACATACAGAGCATACAAGCAACAAGCACATGCGGAAGCTTAACTTGTTTGAGTATAGAGAACTACAAATAAAGTAGGCTGAGAAGTCTGACTATCTACAAGACCATCCCAAAGGTACAAGATCGTAGCTGAGGTAATAAGCTAAACGTCGAAGTCCACGCGGAACTACTAGCGAGACTTAAGTCTCTCTGCAAAATATAAAATAAGCAAACGTGAGTACAAATGTACCCAGCAAGACATACATCAGAACTATCTACATATGCATCGGTATCATCAAAGGGGTGGTGGAGTTTAACTGCAGCAAGCCAGCTTTGACTCGGTGGCTATCCTAAACTACGACTGCAAGTAACTCTTTTGAGGTGGCGCACACGAGTCCACATATTCACCATACCAATACACCACTATGGATCCACTCCCGTCTCCCTACGAGAACGCCATCCATAGCACTCACGCTTATCTTGCGAATTTTAGAGTATCCATTTTCACTTGTCTATGAACTGTAGAGGCAACCCAGAAGTCCCTTACCGCGGACACGTCTATTCGAATAGAGAATGTTAACCCTGCAGGGGTGTACTTCTTCACACACGCTCTCGCCACTTACCACCATGTACACTTCGTGTATCTCGGCAACCTTCAAGTGGAAGCCTGGCGAGGGAGTCGGCCACGACCTGACTAACCACACAAGTCTCTAGTCTAGGTTTATCGCCTATTCGGGTTCCATCCGCAAGGAGATCCGGCCGGGGTGTCGCTCACGGCCCCAAACAATGTGTACAGGGTTCCAAGCCCACCAAATGGGCAGCGCTTGGTATACCCGGCCATGGTGCCTAGTCTGCCCAAGCCCACCTGTACCGGGTGCCACTTGGTAGACTACTAACACTACCTACAAACACCAGAAACAAGTTGCAACTCCTGGACAGAGATCAGGTTGATTAATAAGTCGAGAGAGCTTCGAGCAACCGGAGCCCAATGTGTGGTACTAACTGTTCATGGATCACAGACACAGAACTTAGTTCCTGAGGACGGCTGCAATGAGACAACCCGCCATGTACTCCTACATGGCCTCTCACCGCTACCTTTACCAAATCGTGTTCACACACTTAGCTCCCAACAGTAGAACATGTTCACAACTTTCCAACTCATCCCCGATGAATCAGACCTGACACAACTCTAAGCAATAGCAGGCATGACAAATAGGCATGAATGAGTAGGCACATCAAGGCTCAAACAACTCCTACTCATGCTAGTGGCTTTGATCTATTTACTGTGGCAATGACAGGTCATGCAGAGGAAAGGGGTTCAACTACCGCAGCATGTAACAGTTGAAACGTTGTTGTCCTAATGCAGTAAAAGAGAGCAGGAGCGAGAGAGCGGGATTGTATCAGAATGACCAAGGGGGTTTTGCTTGCCTGGCACTTCTGAAGATAGCACTGCTCTTCATCAGTGACAACGATCACAACGTCGGAAACATCGGCTATCGAGAGGGAACAACACCGACTAGCAAAGAAGGAACACAATCAATGCAATGCACATTCACATGAATGACATGTCATATTAAGGTACTGAATTGACCTAGTGAAACAGTTAGTCATATTCATTGAAGTGGAATTCAAACATATAGCAAATTCCAACTCCAAAACTAATTACCATCTATTCCATAATCATGAATTGTCCTATTCAGTGAGGTTAACTTGTTCAAACATGCATGAAAATGCCATATTCAGATTCTTTGGATTTTTTTGATAATTTTTCATATATAACTTATTTTGTTTGGAGTTATAGATTAATTTCTATGATTTTTAGAAGTTTAGGTTATTTTCTGAAATTCATAAATCATTTCTGATCTATTTTAAATTCCAGAAAATAGTTACAACGTCAGCATGACATCGGGACGATGTTAGCAGGTCAACGGAGCTGACCGGGGTCAAACCTGGCGTGTGGGGTCCACACGTCACTAACACAGGGCTTAACCGGGTCTAATCCCGCATTGACTGGGGTTTGACTCGCTGTGGGACCTGCTGTCAGTGGCTGTGGGGGCGTCTAGCTGGCAGGGATTAGCACTAATGACAGTGCCACGTCAGCTCGCCGGAGTATGGCTGGCGGCGACCATTTCACGCGGCGGAGGGCGTCGGGTTTGAGCTACGGTCGACGGTTTCGAGCGCGGTTTGCAGCTATGGGTTGCTGGCGCACGCGCGCATCTAAAGGAGGTAGCGGGAGGTGCCGGGGTGTAGTGTAGCGGCGGTGGCGACGGGCGGAGTGCGCTGGGAAAGCAACTGGCGGTGGCGTTGGCTTCCTGCGGAGCTGCTGAGCATGGTGACGCGCGCGGATGCGGGCTATGGTGGCTCAGACCACGGCGGCGCCATGGCCGGAGGCGGAGGGCTCTCGGGCTCAATGGGAACGACGACTACGCTGCGCAATCGAGCAAGGGGAGAGAGGGGGGACGAAGGAGGAGCTCACTTTGGCCTCTGGGAGGCTTGGAGGTGACGGTCAACGATGGCGATCTCCGGCGGCCATGCAGAGAAGAAGAGCTCGATGACGAGCCTTCAAGGCGTCCGAGGTCGTGTGGTTCGGCGTAGAGGTGCGTGGTAGTGAGGCGGAGCTCGTGGGCAGGATGGATGGCCGTGGGGAGGTCGGTGGTCACGACGAACGGCGACGGTGGCGATGGTGGCTTTCGGGCACGAGGTGCAGAGCGAGAGAGAGGAGGGGCAAAGCATGGGGAGAGTGAGGGAGTGGGCGAGGGAGCTGCGTCGCGTCTCGAGGGCATGGGGGGTGGAAGGAGAGCTCACTAGCGTGAAGCAGGAGCTGGCGCAGCCGGCGTCGTGCTCTGGTTCGCCTCTGCCTACTGGCAGAGGTAGAAGACGGTCATGCCCCTGTGGGTTGGGCCTCTAAAGTGGTGGGCGGGCCTCTCTGGTGGCTGCACAGGTGAGGCCAGGTAAGCTCTCCCTCTGTTCTGTTTTCTAATTTGTTTTTGTTTTCTAATTATTTGCCTCTGTTTGTGATTTAGTTCTAAGACCAAATCAAATTAAAAAATTCATAAAAATAATTGTGTGAACTAAATGGACTTATCCAAATCCACACAACAATTTTCAGAATTATAGAACATATATTTATTATATAATAAATATAGATCCAATTCAAATATTTATTGGATTAATTCAAAGGCCCAAAATAATTGCTTCTGAGATTCTAAAAATATTGGTTTGAATTTTATCCCTTGCCAATATTTCCAGAGATTCACAGGAACATTTTCTTGGACTTATTTGAAGCAATTTTTATCTTGGTCATTCTCAGAACTGATTTCTGAGGCTTCTACATGTCCCCGTTTCCAGTTTCTTGAAATTAACATGATGCATGATGCTCACTGATGCAACTATCTGCAAACAATTCTAGGGCTGTGACAACTCACCCCCACTAAACAAGAATCTCGTCCCAAGATTCAAGACGTGAGGTAAGAAGACAGAGGGGGCACAAGACCAACACAATCTTCACGATCTAGGTTGCACCTCATAACTTTGTTGATCTGTTGCATCACGTTGATCTTGACATCCTCGCTTTTGAGATCTTCATCCACGTGAGGACGACGGAAAGAAACTCTACTAGGATTGATCTTCTCGAAGATCGAGCTATTCAAGATCAACTCACGGAATGAGATGTTGAAACATCTCGAGTTGAGATACAAACACACATCAAGAGGGATGGAAGAACAAATGACGATGTTTGATTTGTTGGGCAACAATTCCACGCTTAGGAAAATGGTAGATGGTGTCATGGTAGCGAGGAAATAATTGCCATGATTCCATAACGAGGCACCTTGGGAGAGGTGACTCATAAAGTTATTCCCTTAAGTGGAAAAAAGAATTACTTTTGACATAGAGATCATTGAGACTCTTTATACCAGCCTAAGGCAATCACAATCGATCATTTGAAAGAGTACAAAAGAATGACATACTCGGACTAGAATGGATGATTTGGACTACCTTGTTGAAGACAACGCAATGGATGATTTCTGCTTATCATCGAGGAAGGATAGGGCCCAGGTAAGTCCACTTTTGAAGATGATCCTGGATGACAAATACCGAGAAGCCAGACCATAGTAAAATGGCACAGAGGCGGGTGCAAGCTGGGAATAGAATGCAATTGTTGGAAATGTTCCAACCATCATATCTGCGTGAGATTCAGATCTGGTTGGTAACAGGATATTTCAGACATCATGTTCGGAAAAGAAAGTTCGCAACACAATTCGACGAGATGACGTTGCGAGATTCTCGGGAAATGAACTACGATAGCAAGCTCCAAAACATGAGCTGGTTCTGCTACACACATGTGAACACGCTGTCCCAGACAAGCATGACCACATAGTAGTCTTACAATAAAACACTACGGAGTTCTGGTTGGGAACCATCATCAAGGATATTGAAGTCTTGTGCATTACCATGGATTAGCACTTAACTCCTTTTCCTAGAATAGATCAGTCAGTGGCTTGGTGTGCTACGGAATTCGTATGGAACGAAGATGATCAGTCAACAGACCACAGAATACTTTGCACATGCATGGCTGACTTGGGATGATTCCAGAGGAAGCAAAAACAATCTTTCTCGAACACACGGCGGCAACTTGGACCTAATGCACGTGAACTTGGAGAAAGTCACTTCTTTCACCAAAACATATACATCATGAACAGAACACGAAGGCAATGCTTACAAAGTTTTCGACACTAGCTCAACGTTCAACATGAATCATGAAGGAGACAAGATGCTGCTGATGGGCTCAACAGCAACTCATCGGAATTTCCATATCACTGGAATTCCACCATTATGTGAACAATGTGATAGTATTGGTCAGACCCAAAAGATATAATGGTGTATGCTCGAGGAAACAACTACGAGTAAGACAACATTACGAACATCATTGGTTCTGATTTGATTTGACGATAGCCCATACTCAAATCAAAGACTGGATAAGACAATAGCTCCAACAATTCATCACGGGGAATAATTGATGACGATATTATCTTTCTACAACATATACACACAAGATATCCCTTGAAATGAACTAAGTCTGACAAGCTTTATCTTCAAACTCTCCAAGTTGTTGTTTAGCTTAACCAACTAGCCCAGGGGTATCCAACACAGATTCTTGCAGAAGGGGTGATTTACAAGAAACCAACTTGATCACAAGCTCAACATAGCGGTCAGGTGACAACCTGGTAACACTTCCGAGAAGATATTCGGAAATTCACGAACCACCGATTACTAAGCTCGAGAACAATCTTGCTTTTAAGGGCAAGACGATATGATCAAATAAGCGAGGGATTGGCACAATCCTAACTCATTGATCGAAGTGTGCACCAGAAATATGGACTAGGTAGCACGATCAATCTTAGGATGATGATTCAATAACTAGGACGCTAAGAATGTGAGTATTGTCCATTAACTACCAAGCAATGGAGTTGCTAGGGGTATTGATTTCACACATCACAATTCACTTGTCGGCATTCCGATTGTGGCACACGGGACCAAGGAATGAAGGATGATGGCGAGGAGTATCACTACGGCAAGAATCCATAAGAGGTTGTGCAATTCTTATGATATTCCTGACATAAGGGGGTAATACTCCAGGGTGGAACAAACTAGAAGCTGCATTGGCATTCTTAATCTGCGGAACACAACTACTTTGACCCAATCCTGGATATGGATGAGGTACTGGAGTTTGTTTCTCCTAGTCATTCTAAAATAGAACGGCTTGACGGACCACAAGAATAATAGGCATCGATGAACACGAATGCAAGACATGCTCTTTACTATCTTATGATAGCCGGAGGTCAAAATACAACTAAAGAGAACAACTCAAAGGAACATATGATTTCTTTAAGTTGTAGATGCATCGGTTAGCACGTTGAATAAATTCAACATGTTTCTTCCGGATAACCCATGCAGAAAGGTAGGACTGGCAGAGTCACAACATAGAATCGAGAACTCATCAAGAGCACTCTAGTTGTGATCTTTCGGTTCAACGAGGATCTTTTGCCATAAATAGTTGATGGTATTTGGAAGAAGAAAATACCACGGACCTCAAGGACTATCGCAAAGGTTACTAATATCCTAAAGGAACTAGCAAACAGTATCAACATGAAGTAAGTAGGGTGAATCTCGGGTTCAAGAACCCAGGAATGGAATGCCTACTAACTAAATGGCATCACGGGAAGCTTTCGAGATTAATGGCCAGAATCATCACACTAGGGATACAAAAAGCATTGCTAGATTACTGAGTGGTTCCCTAAGACACCTAGGGTCATAATAATAGCTCCAACATATATGTCGAGGCAACAGAGTACCTCAACTCACTGGCTAGTGTGCTTATTCTGACCAAAAGGACATCGGGAACGGAGGAAGGATTTGCAAATGCATGAGATTGTTTAGAAACCTGGAATGACTCGGACAGCATAACGACTGTAAATGCTCGAGAAAGATTTGAGACATCCTGCAAAAATGGTGGCATAACCACTTAACATCACAATATCAAGGTTCCGAGATCAACTGTCAACACACAGAATAGTAAGAACAGAACTAAGGCTTGAATCCAACAATCCTATAAGTCTACGGATTAGTAACATGTGATCCTGATAGAAAGATGAGAAAGCCTAGTTCTTAATCCCCGTAGAAGAGAAGAGGATGACTCAGATCAGAAGGGCATAAGATAATGGAGTAAAAAGAGCCTTATGTTCCCTTCCGCAATCAATTCCCTTATATAACTAAAGCATTTCTAGACACAACTTCGACCAGTTTGGCTTGGTAATCCTACAGGCAGTCAGGCTCTGATACCAAAGCTGTCAAGACCCCGATTCCAAGTCACATCGATCTAGCCGGTAACACCTCATATCACTTTGCGGCCTCACGCACGGTATTCCAACGGGTGTCGCCTTACCATGGCCCGGGACCGTTTGCGCCATTTGGCTCACATATATGATAGTGTCGCTAGCATCCATATGACAGAGAACCCGGGCCGACATGACTAGTCACGAACCCAAAGTGGCACTAACTTACGGGGACAGGCATACATGAAGCAACATCGAGCATGTCGGTCAGTAGCATGCGAATCTGGGCTGTAGCACTAGGCTAACAGGACTCCGGAAATCCGGGCTGTAGCAGGCTAGGCAGGACTCCGGATGTCACCGCGTGACATTTCCCCAAAGGGACAGACACAGGAACGAAGTGAATCACATGCCGGCCAGTCAAGTGTTCCGGAGCAGTAGTGCTCGGCTAGCAGGACTCCGGTGAACCGGGCTGTAGCGGACTACTATGGCTCATGGAAGCACAAGACTACATTTCCCCATAAGAGAGGCTACCAAGGATAAACAACTAGGTTGTCGGATCCCAGACATACCAAGCATTTCAATCATACACACAATATGCTCGATATGTGTAAATACAACATGGCATTACAACATAACTCTACGACTCAAGTGTTTATTCATTAGGCTCTGAGGAGCCAAGTATTACAACATGGGTCTCATGACCCAACATACAAAGCATACAAGCAACAAGCACATGCGGAAGCTTAACTTGTCTGAGTACAGACAACTACAAATAAAGAAGGCTGAGAAGCCTGACTATCTACAAGACCGTCCCAAGGGTACAAGATCGTAGCTGAGGTAACAAGCTAAACGTCGAAGTCCACGCGGAACTACTAGCGAGACTGAAGTCTCTCTGCAAAACATAAAATAAGCAAACGTGAGTACAAATGTACCCAGCAAGACTTACATCAGAACTATCTACATATGCCTCGGTATCAACAAAGGGGTGGTGGAGTTTAATTGCAGCAAGCCAGCTTTGACTCGGTGGCTATCCTGAACTACGACTGCAAGTAACTCTTTTGAGGTGGCGCACACGAGTCCACATATTCACCATACCAATACACCACTATGGATCCGCTCCCGTCTCCCTACGTGTAAGGCCCGGGTAACTAAGCTACAGTAGTCCCACGATAATTGTGCCACGTTACCTCCGTTACTGTTGCTAATCTATCGTTAGATCAAAACAGGTCCAAAATTCAAATTCAAAATTTGGTAAATAATAAAAGTTTTAAAACAGTAAAATAAAAATGTTCAATTTGTACTAAATATTGCAGGTGTAAATATGGTGTAATAAACACATTTTTATAAAATGCCTAGATAATTTAAAATGATTTAAAACACAAAAGAAAATACATAAAAAGAAAAGAAAATACAAAAGAGAAAGCAAAAAAAAAAGAAAGAAAGAAGAGAAACCCCCCTTGGCTTTGGCCCAGCTGACCACAGGCCCAACTGGGCCAAGCAACCAGGCCACCCGCCGGCCCACCCTGCCCCCTGCTTATCCACCC
>NC_057805.1:257320887-257328842 GCF_018294505.1 Triticum aestivum
AAAAATATCTCCCCCTCTCCCCCGATTGGATCGGGATCGAGAGCAGGAGACTGACGACGCCGCCGCCCGGACCGCCCGACGCTGCCTCGCCCTCGACGGCCTGCCTCCTCCTCCCCACCGGTCTGCCTCCCCCGTCGCCGGTCGTCTCCGTCCTCCTCCTCGCCCCCTGTTGCCCTGGACCCTACTCCCCGCCGTGAGCCGCCGCCTTTTCTCTCCTCCTCTCCCTCGTCCCGCAGCTCCACGCCAGCACGCGCGCCCGCGCCGTCCCGTGCCTGTGCTCGCGCCGTGGCCGCGCCCTCTCTCCCCCGCGGCTCCCTCGTCCCGTGCATGCACCGTCCACACGTACACGGCACCCGCGCGTCGTGCCCCAGCTCCTGGCCGTGCCTACCCCCATCGATGCATGCGCGCTCGCGCGCCCAGTGCCCCACTGCCACCCCGGGGGCCGCGGCCTCCTTCCCCGCACCACGCCTAGGCAGCGCGCCCCATCGTTCCGCTCCTCGCACCACCGCGTTGGCCTCGGCCGCTGACCCCACGCCTCCGTTGCCGCCTGCTCACTGCGCGGCACTGCTCCGCCCTGCCGCCCACTTCGCCGCTGCTGCCGCTCCCCGCGCTCGCCCGCGACCTCCTGCGACGTGTCCGCCGCGGCCACCGCCCGGTTGGCCGCACCTGTCGCCGCCCGCCGGAGAGCGCCCGCCCCGTTGCTTCCGGTCCGCCCCGATGGGCGCCTCGCCCGCAACGGCGCCCGCTGCCCAGCGCCCGCTCGGGCGCACACCCGCACCCAAGCGCCCGAACCCAATAGGTCCCTATGGGCCTATGACATATGGGCCCCACCCACAGAACGTAAAAAAAGGAATTAAAAATATATATAAATAAAACTAATAATAAAAATAAATTTAATTAATTAGTTAAGTTAATTAATTCTGTTTAAATTAATCTAATTAATTAGTTAATTTAATTAAACAGTAATTAATTAGCTAAACCCTAATTAAACTAAGCAGTGTATGACATGCGGGACCCACACGTAGTTGACCCAGTCAACTGCACAGTTGACTGCTGACGTCAGCATGATGTCATGCTGACGTCATCTTTTACTATTCTGGATAATGTTGACTTAAAATGATTAAATAAATCCTAAAATGATTAAATCTTTAGAAAATCTTATAAAATAATCCGTATCTCGGATGAAAATACTTTCTACATGAAAGTTGCCCAGAACGACGAGACGAATCTGGATACGTAGCCCGTTCGCCCGCCACACATCCCTAACATATCGAACTCGCAACTTTCCCCCTCCGTTTCATCTGTCCGAAAATGCGAAACATCGGGAATACTTTCCCGGATGTTCCCCCCTTCGCCGGTACCACCTACTGCCGCGTTAGGGCACACCTAGCACCGCTCATTGTCATGTCACGCATCGTCATGCTTATGTTTGCATTGTATTTACTGTTTCTTCCCCCCTTCTCTCCAGTAGACTACGAGACCGACGATGCTGCTGCCCAGTTCGACTACGGAGTTGACGACCCCTCCTACTTGCCAGAGCAACCAGGCAAGCCCCCCCCCTTGATCACCAGATATCTCCTATTCTTCTCTATACAGCTTGCATTAGAGTAGCGTAGCAGGTTACTGCTTTCGGTTAATCCTATTCTGCTGCATAGCCTATCATTGTTGCTACAGTTGTTACCCTTACCTGCTACCCTACTGCTTAGTATAGGATGCTAGTGTTCCATCAGTGGCCCTACACTCTTGTCCGTCTGCCATGCTATACTATCGGGCCATTATCACTAGGGAGGTGATCACGGGTATATACTATATACTTTATATACATGACACATGTGGTGACTAAAGTCGGGTCGGCTCGTTGAGTACCCGCAAGTGATTCTGATGAGGGGGCTGAAAGGACAGGTGGCTCCATCCCGGTTGAGGTGGGCCTGGGTTCCTGACGGCCCCCAACTGTTACTTTATGGCGGAGCCACAGGGCAGGTTGAGACCACCTAGGAGAGAGGTGGGCCTGGCCCTGGTCGGCGTTCGCGGATACTTAACACGCTTAGCGAGATCTTGGTATTTGATCTGAGTCTGGCCATTTGGTCTATACGCACTAACCAACTACGCGGGAACATTTATGGGCACTCGATGTCGTGGTATCAGCCGAGGCTCTTCTTGACGTCAGCGACGGAGCGGCGCGCGCCGGATTGGACTGGAACGCCTGCTAGGCTAGGTGTGCTTTCGGCCGCGTACGCAACGTGCAGGTGTGCAATGGGCGATGGGCCCAGACCCCTGCGCGCATAGGATTTAGACCGGCGTGTTGACCTCTCTGTTGAGCCTAGGTGGGGCTGCGACGTGTTGATCTTCCGCGGCCGGGCATGACCCAGAAAAGTGTGTCCGGCCAAATGGGATCGAGCGTGGTGGGTTATGTGGTGCACCCCTGCAGGGAAGTTTATCTATTCGAATAGCCGTGTCCCTCGGTAAAAGGACGACCCGGAGTTGTACCTTGACCTTATGACAACTAGAACCGGATACTTAATAAAATACACCCTTCCAAGTGCCAGATTCAACCCGGTGATCGCTCTCTAACAGGGCGACGAGGAGGGGATCGCCGGGTAGGATTATGCTATGCGATGCTACTTGGAGGACTTCAATCTACTCTCTTCTACATGCTGCAAGATGGAGATTGCCAGAAGCGTAGTCTTCGATAGGACTAGCTATCCCCCTCTTATTCTGGCATTCTGCAGTTCAGTCCACCGATATGGCCCTTTACACATATACCCATGCATATGTAGTGTAGCTCCTTGCTTGCGAGTACTTTGGATGAGTACTCGCGGTTGCTTTTCTCCCTCTTTTCCCCTTTCTATACCTGGTTGTCACAACCAGATGCTGGAGTCCAGGAGCTAGAGATCCCGAGGATGATTCTACATGGAGTTCGGCTTCGAGGAGTAGTTAGGAGGTCCCAGGCAGGAGGCCTTGCCTTTTTGATCGTTGCTACTTTTGTGCTAGCCTTCTTAAGGCAAACTTGTTTAACTTATGTCTGTACTCAGATATTGTTGCTTCCGCTGACTCGTCTATGATCGAGCAATTGTATTCGAGCCCTCAAGGCCCCTAGCTTGTATTATGATGCTTGTATGACTTATTTATGTTGTAGAGTTGTGTTGTGATATCTTCCCGTGAGTCCTTGATCTTGATCGTACACGTTTGCGTGCATGATTAGTGTACGGTCAAATCGGGGGCGTCACAAGTTGGTATCAGAGCCAGGTTGCCTGTAGGAATCCCCCTTTCCAACTCCTTGGCCGAAGTTGAGTCTAGTCAGTGAAAACTGTTTTACTAACATGGCTGTGTGGCTTACGGGCCCACGTCGCCATTGGGTGGTAGTAGGATCTTTCATTCCTCAACCTATACTCTGGGACTCTGACATCTCTTCTATCCGGATTAAACAATTTTACTAACTCTGACTCTAGGTTCTCGATAATACTTTCTCTCGGAGAGCCCCTTATTACAGATGATCGTCTGCTGCACCAGAAGGATCCGAAGATACTCTCCGATGTTCTCTTGAGACTTTATGGTGTCGCTTTTGCAATTCTCTTCCATCGATAAACCCCTGTGGATAACCACGTATACTCGCCATTCATACAATGCTTCCCAGTTGATCTTGTTATTACAAGATACCTCGAAATTCTCTTTGTTCCTCCGAGAATCCTTTGAGCTTACTGCCTTGCGGTTCTTTGCCACATGAATACCACTATGGATAATTTCTAGCACTCACTGGATATTTGCTCATCCCCATTTGATTCATGTATTTCACAAAATTCTTCAAAATACTATTTGAACTTCCGAAATCCTGGGTAGCCTATTGCTCTTGAAATTCTTACTTGCTTGCATTATGGTTAATCCCATAAATCTATAATCTTATTGGCATCTCTTGTCATTATCATTTTGAGTCCGTTGATTCAATTTGTTGCGAATGTTGTAATCCTCAATCAGATCCTAGAATTCATCCTTCCGGCTCAGACGTCATTTTAAACGTGAGCTGGATCTCGGCCAATCAATTTGCCATCGATTGTACCCCTAAGCCTACTTAACTTATCCATCCATGATCAGAGCATTGCTCCTGATCCCCTGATTTGGAAATCATGATTCTTTTGCATTTGAACTTTGAATTAGACAGTTGTTTCTATAATCAGGTCTCCTTGCATTCTTCTTCCTCTAGTTGAGTACCGATGCTCACATCAGATCCCTTGTGGACCCTCGGTTCCTTTGTTGGATTTTATCCGACAGTGTCCTTCATATTGAATAACCTTGTGAGCCTTTCCATGGGTATATAATGCCTTTGGTAAATTGTATCATCTGCTTTTGAACGATGGTCTACTTTCGAGCTTGTAATATTTACTCCGAAGTTTGTGGTATATGTTCCTAAGATGCCCTGATGGGTTGAACCTACGCCTTCCCTAATCCGTGTGAACCCGAAAGATTACATGGGTCATACTTATCTGGTACTGCACCAGGTAAAAACTTTCAACAACTAATGTCATTTTCGAAATACGAGAGGTGAATGAAAGGTTATGCGTTGAACAAGTGGGAGTCGACCTTGAACCCTGTGTTCATGCCCATGGACACGATGTGTCATGGAAGCTTCTCTTAAAATAATTATCCCCTTGTTATAAGTTCATCTGGTATCCGTGGACGTGCTTCCGACCATGTTTCTCCTTGATTCCGTTTCTCGTGCAAGTTTGAGCACTTGTCTTCTGCAGAGCAATACCCTAGTCCAACCTCTACCTTGATCTGTCATCGAGTATTACCCCCTGGTATCTCGAGATTATCATGGAACTGCATAACTTCTTATGAGTTCTTCATCAAGTGCTACATTCTCACTGATTACAGTTTTTCACGGGCTTCGAGTTATTAAACACTCAAGGACATCGATAACTGAATTGAGTCCGCGTCGTGATTAAACAACTCTTAGTAATCTTCTTTACTTGCGACTTTGTACTCGATCACGTCATTCCTAGCCTGATTGCTATATCATTATCATGCTAAATTTTAACTGTGCTACCGGGTCCTTCTTCCCGGAGCACAAATTGCAACGGTGAGCTAATCTTACAATCGATCTTCCTCGTCATATCACTTCTCCTTGAACAACATACTTGATTTCGAGTTTGTGTCCTAACCGTGGTTCCAATAACATTTCGCTTTCATCATTCCTTTGACTTGATGTCATCGTCGATCAATTACATCTTCTTGAAAACCTCTCGACAAATTTGTCGAGATCATTGTCAACAATTTGACTTCTTCCAAGTTGTGTGTCGAAATTCAGGATGAGAAATACCATCCTTGCCCCTCGATGAATTGTGTTATCATCGACAACATTCTTGCCTCCCCCCAACACAAACTTGTTCATGTTTTGTGTTATACCTTGAGATCCGTGCTATCCAGCATTTGTTCTTCTTTACTTTGGAGTATTACCATCTTTTATATCAAGAATGTCGTGAGAATTTCACCACCTCTTAAGAATTCTTGATATAGTAATACATCTTGCTGTCTACATTCAGTTCTGTGTCCCCATGTTGATTTTAACCGAAGTACCCACAAATGAACTGGGATGTGTAAAATTCAAAAACTTCCAGCAACCCTATTTCTTGTAAGTTAATGAACGATAGTTTCATTCCTTGTGTATTGGTTATCGAATCACCATTCTAACATTGATCATGCTACCTAAGCCCATATTTGGGTGCACCTTTCAACTAATGTTTAATTGTGTATGTTTTCTTCGAGCATACATCATTAAGTCATTCGATCTAGCTAATGTTATCTCCTTGTTCACATAGTTGTGGAAATCCATCTTTTGGAAATCTCAATGGATTGTCGCTGAGTCAATCAGTCACCTCCTCACCTCTCCTTGACTTAATGATGAACCCTTGTTCGGAACTCGCTTCCATAGTTCATCTCCCGAGAATCTTCGATGTCGTTTCGACAATTTGTGTTGCACCTTTCTTCTCAGGCATCCTGAATCTGAGTTATCCTAACACCGATCAGATCTGAATCTCAGTCAGATCTGATGGTTGGAACATATTTCCAAGAGTTATAACGTTGGTCTTTATACAACCCGGTAAGGTGGTGTCTTTGCTTAGCACCCCTAGCCAGAGGACCTTTTGTTATAATTTCCTCTTTAGCAAGGTTAACCATTCTTCCATGAGGAAATTGAAAGACTTATTCTATATGTTGTTCCTGATGGATCCTTTTTGGTATCCAAGTCCGACCTTTGCTTGAAGACCATGTCAACGCTATCTCGAAGCATGTCTGTGGTACTCCGATTTTCAACAAGAACACTTATCCCAATGCTAATTGTTTCTTGCTCAATTATCCAAACACCGTTGTATGGGTAATGTCATGAAAATTTTTCTCCCCCTACCTAGAGGGTTTTCTACATTATAACCTGTCACGGATATCATGCCTCGCTTCTCCTTGGGAAGGATATACCCTTGAAATATGTGTTTAAACACATTTTCCTTTCCATTGTTCTGTTTACTCTGATAATCATATTTTCCTTTCCATTGTTTTGTTTAACCTTTCTTGTAATCTGACTTAGCTGAGCAGAGATAAATCCCTGCTTAGTTGAGCACCTCGTTGTACTACTCTCTCAGTAGACCCTGTTACTATTGTTGATGACATTCCGGTAGCCACCGATGGACGAGAACTTGCCTATTGGTCCGCCTCGTTTCAACGAGCAGGAAAATGGTTCTCTTCGTCCCTCGCCCTTGGTACCGACGATGTTGCTGACAGATAACTGACAGGCTATCCTCTGACATGCCTTGCTATCATGATCATGCAAGATGTCACCGCCCTTCCTACTTTAACCACATGGTGGGCCCATGACCCACAGTTCCACAGGATCAAAACCTGACTCTCCTGTACACCTTGATGACAAAGTTATCCCTTGCTCTTGGTTTCGCAGGTAATTCGCGAGCCACCTTCCTAGTGATCTATTCTGGTAGCAGACACAATACTTATTCTCGTTGCTCTGAACCCCTTCAACACTTCATTTCAGGCAACGAACGATTAACTATGCGCTTGAAACTTCTATTTTGCACCTCTTACTTTGCTCTCGATAATTTCTTAAGTTTCAATTCGAGAGTTACTTTTCGCCACCTACCTCGATGTTATCGACGAGATAGTCGACCTTGCAGAGGTCCATTCTCCCAGAATACCCATTTATTCTTTCGTAAGCATGATAGAGTTCCCGAAGAAAGGACACCGACTTCATCATGATGACCTGAAGCAGAGAAATGAAGAAATCAACGTAATGGATCGACCTCTTCGAGAAGAGCAACCAAGACCGAGAAGAATCGTTAGAATTTCGTAACAGGAACTTTCCCCCTTACACCCCTCTTAAATCTCGGGACGAGATTTCTTGTAGTGGAGGAGTTTTGTAACGCCCGGGTAACTAAGCTATAGTAATCCCACGCTAATGGTGCCACGTTACCTCCATTACTGTTGCTAATCTATCGTTAGATCAAAACCGGTCCAAAATTCAAATTCAAAATTTGGTAAAAAATAAAATTTTTCAAGCCGTAAAATAAAAATGTTTGGTTTGTACTAAATATTGCAGGTGTAAATATGGTGTAATAAACACATTTTTATAAAATGCCTAGATAATTTAAAATTATTTAAAACAGAAAAGAAAATAAATAAAAATAAAAGAAAATACAAAAGAGAAAGCAAAAAAAAAGAAAGAAAGAAGAGAAACCCCCTGGGCTTCGGCCCAGCTGAACACAGGCCCAACTGGACCAAGCAACCAGGCCACCCGCCGGCCCACCCTGCCCCTGCTTATCCACCCACTCCCCCCACTCCCCACCGACACCCCAGTTCCCTCCCCGAAAATATCTCCCCCTCTCCCCCGATTGGATCGGGATCGAGAGCAGGAGACTGACGACGCCGCCGCCCGGACCGCCCGACGCCGCCTCGCCCTC
>NC_057805.1:257329546-257340752 GCF_018294505.1 Triticum aestivum
GACCTCCTGCGCCCTGTCCGCCGCGGCCACCGCCCGGTTGGCCGCACCTGTCGCCGCCCGCCGGAAAGCGCCCGCCCCGTTGCTTCGGGTCCGCCCCGATGGGCGTCTCCCCCGCAACGGCGCCCGCTGCCCAGCGCCCGTTCGGGCGCACACCCGCACCCGAGCGCCCGAACCCGATAGGCCCCTATGGGCCTATGACATATGTGCCCCGCCCACAGAACGTAAAAAAAGGAATTAAAAAAATATATATGTAAATAAAACAAATAATAAAAATAAATTTAATTAATTAACTAAATTAATTCAGTTAATAAATCCTGTTTAAATTAATCTAATTAATTAGTTAATTTAATTAAACAGTAATTAATTAGCTAAACCCTAATTAAACTAAGCAGTGTATGACATGCGGGACCCACACGTAGTTGACCCAGTCAACTGCACAGTTGACTGCTGACGTCAGCATGATGTCATGCTGATGTCATCTTTTACTATTCTGGATAATGTTGACTTAAAATGATTAAATCTTTAGAAAATCATATAAAATAATCCGTATCTCGGATGAAAATACTTTCTACATGAAAGTTGCTCAAAACGACGAGACGAATCCGGATACGCAGCCAGTTCGTCCGCCACACATTCCTAACATATCGCACTCGCCACTTTCCCCCTCTGTTTCATCTGTCCGAAAATGCGAAACATCGGGAATACTTTCTCGGATGTTCCCCCCTTCGCCGGTACCACCTACTGCCGCGTTAGGGCACACCTAGCACCGCTCATTGTCATGTCACGCATCGTCATGCTTATGTTTGCATTGTATTTACTGTTTCTTTCCCCCTTCTCTCTGGTAGACTACGAGACCAACGCTGCTGCTGCCCAGTTCGACTACGGAGTTGACGACCCCCCCAACTTGCCAGAGCAACCAGGCAAGCCCCCCCCCCTTGATCACCAGATATCGCCTATTCTTCTCTATACAGCTTGCATTAGAGTAGTGTAGCATGTTACTGCTTTCGGTTAATCCTATTCTGCTGCATAGCCTGTCATTATTGCTACAGTTGTTACCCTTACCTGCTACCCTACTGCTTAGTATAGGATGCTAGTGTTCCATCAGTGGCCCTACACTCTTGTCCGTCTGCCATGCTATACTATCGGGCCGTGATCACTAGGGAGGTGATCACGGGTATATACTATATACTTTATATACATGACACATGTGGTGACTAAAGTCGCGTCGGCTCGTTGAGTACCCGCAAGTGATTCTGATGAGGGGGCTGAAAGAACAGGTGGCTCCATCCCGGTAGAGGTGGGCCTGGGTTCCTGACGGCCCCCGACTGTTACTTTATGGCAGAGCGACAGGGCAGGTTGAGACCACCTAGGAGAGAGGTGGGCCTGGCCCTGGTTGGCGTTCGCGGATACTTAACACGCTTAACGATTTCTTGGTATTTGATCTGAGTCTGGCCATTTGGTCTATACGCACTAACCAACTACGCGGGAACAGTTGTGGGCACTCGACGTCGTGGTATCAGACGAAGCTCTTCTTGACGTCAGCGACGGAGCGGCGCGCGCCGGATTGGACTGGAACGCCTGCTAGGCTAGGTCTGCTTCCGGCCGCGTACGCAACGTGCAGGTGTGCAATGGGCGATGGGCCCAGACCCCTGCGCGCATAGGATTTAGACCGGCGTGTTGGCCTCTCTGTTGAGCCTAGGTGGGGCTGCGACGTGTTGATCTTCCGCGGCCGGGCATGACCCAGAAAAGTGTGTCCGGCCAAATGGGATCGAGCGTGTTGGGTTATGTGGTGCACCCCTGCAGGGAAGTTTATCTATTCGAATAGCCGTGTCCCTCGGTAAAAGGACGACCCGGAGTTGTACCTTGACCTTATGACAACTAGAACCGGATACTTAATAAAATACACCCTTCCAAGTGCCAGATACAACCCGGTGATCGCTCTCTAACAGGGCGATGAGGAGGGGATCGCCGGGTAGGATTATGCTATGCGATGCTACTTGGAGGACTTCAATCTACTCTCTTCTACATGGTGCAAGATGGAGATGGCCAGAAGCATAGTCTTCGACAGGACTAGCTATCCCCCTCTTATTCTGGCATTCTGCAGTTCAGTCCACCGATATGGCCCTTTACACATATACCCATGCATATGTAGTGTAGCACCTTGCTTGCGAGTACTTTGGATGAGTACTCACGATTGCTTTTCTCCCTCTTTTCCCCTTTCTATACCTGGTTGTCGCAACCAGATGCTGGAGTCCAGGAGCTAGAGGTCCCAAGGATGATTCTACATGGAGTTCGGCTTCGAGGAGTAGTTAGGAGGTCCCAAGCAGGAGGCCTTGCCTTTTTGATCGTTGCTAATTTTGTGCTAGCCTTCTTAAGGCAAACTTGTTTAACTTATGTCTGTACTCAGATATTGTTGCTTCCGCTGACTCGTCTATGATCGAGCAATTGTATTCGAGCCCTCGAGGCCCCTAGCCTCTATTATGATGCTTGTATGACTTATTTATGTTGTAGAGTTGTGTTGTGATATCTTCCCGTGAGTCCTTGATCTTGATCGTACACGTTTGCGTGCACGATTAGTGTACGGTCAAATGGGGGGCGTCACACTACGAGAACGCCATCCATAGCACTCACGCTTATCTTGCGCATTTTAGAGTATCCACTTTCACTTGTCTATGAACTGTACAGGCAACCCAGAAGTCCCTTACCACGGACACGGCTATTCAAATAGATGATGTTAACCCTGCAGGGGTGTACTTCTTCACACACGCTCTCGCCACTTACCACTATGTACACTTCGTGTATCTCGGCAACCTTCAAGCGGAAGCCTGGTGAGGGAGTCGGCCACAACCTGACTAACCACACATAGTCCAGGTTTATCGCCTATTCGGGTTCCATCCGCAAGGAGATCCGGCCGGGGTGTCGCTCACGGCCCCAAACGATCTGTACAGGACTCCAAGCCCACCAAACGGGTGGCGCTTGGTATACCCGGCACGGTGCCTAATCTGTCCCAAGCCCACCTGTACCGGGTGCCACTTGGTAGACTACTAACACTACCTCCAAACACCAGAAACAAGTTGCAACTCCTGGACAGAGATCAGGTTGATTAATAAGTCGAGGGAGCTTGGAGCGCCCGGAGCCCAATGTGTGGTATTAACTGTTCATGGATCACAAACACAGAACTCAGTTCCTGAGGACGGCTGCAATGAGACAACCCACCATGTACTCCTACATGGCCTCTCACCGCTACATTTACCAAATTGTGTTCACACACTTAGCTCTCAACAGTAGGACATGTTCACAACTATCCAACTCATCCCCGATGAATCAGACCTGACACCACTCTAAGCAATAGTAGGCATGACAAACATGCATGAATGAGTAGGCACATCAAGGCTCAAACAACTCCTACTCATGCTAGTGGCTTTGATCTATTTACTGTGGCAATGACAGGTCATGAAGAGGAAAGGGGTTCAACTACCGCAACATGTAATAGTTGAAACGTTGTTATCCTAATGCAGTAAAAGAGAGCACGAACAAGGGGGTTTTGCTTGCCTGGCACTTCTGAAGATAGCACTGCTCTTCATAAGTGACAACGATCACAACGTCGGAAACATCGGCTATCAAGAGGGAACAACACCGACTAGCAAAGAAGGAACACAATCAATGCAATGCACAGTCACATGAATGACATGTCATATTAAGGTACTGAATTGACCTAGTGAAACAGTTAGTCATATTCATTGAAGTGGAATTCAAACATATAGCAAATTCCAACTCCAAAACTAATTACCATCTATTCCATAATCATGAATTGTCCTATTCAATGAGGTTAACTTGTTCAAACATGCATGAAAATGCCATATTCAGATTCCTTGGATTTTTCTGATAATTTTTCATATATAAATTATTTCATTTGGAGTTATAGATTAATTACTATGATTTTTAGAAGTTTAGGTTATTTTTTGAAATTCATAAATCATTTCTGATTTATTTTAAATTCCAAAAAATAGTTACAACGTCAGCATGACATCGGGACGACGTCAGTAGGTCAACAGAGCTGACCGGGGTCAAACCTGGCGTGTGGGGTCCACACGTCACTAACACAGGGGTTAACCGGGTCTAATCCCGCGTTGACTGGGGTTTGACTCGCTGCGGGACCTGCTGTCAGTGGCTGCGGGGGCGTCTAGCTGGCAGGGATTAGCACTAATGATAGTGCCACATCAGCTCCCCGGAGTATGGCCGGCGGCGACCATTTCAAGCGGCGGAGGGCGTCGGGTTTGAGCTACGGTCGACGGTTTCGAGCGCGGTTTGCGGCCATGGGTTGCTGGCGCACGCGCGCATCTAAAGGAGGCAGCGGGAGGTGCCGGGTGCAGTGTAGCAGTGGCGGCGATGGACGGAGCGGCATCCGGAGTTCGGCCGGGATCGGGGACGCGGCTGCGGTGCACTGGGAAAGCAAGAGGCGGTGGCGTTGGCTTCCCGCGGAGCTGCTGAGCATGGTGACGCGCGCGGATGCGGGCTATCGTGGCTCAGACCACGGCAGCGCCATGGCCGGAGGCGGAGGGCTCTCGGGCTCGATGGGAACGACGACTACGCGGCGCAATCGAGCAAGGGGAGAGAGGGGGGACGAAGGAGGAGCTCACGGCGGGTTAGACGAGCGGCTCGGTGGCCTCGGGGGAGGCTTGGAGGTGACGTGCGACGATGGCGATTTGCGGCGGCCATGCAGAGAAGAAGAGCTCGATGACGAGGCTTCAAGGCGTCCGAGGTCGTGCGGTTCGGCGTAGAGGTGCGTGGCAGTGAGGCGGAGCTCGTGGGCGGGATGGCTGGCCGTGGGGAGGTCGGTGGTCACGACGAACGGCGACGGTGGCGATGGTGGCGCTCGGGCACGAGGTGCAGAGTGAGAGATAGGAGGGGCAGAGCACGGGGAGAGTGAGGGAGTGCGCTAGGGAGCTGCTTCGCATCTCGAGGGCGTGGGGGGAGGAGAGCTCGCCAGCGCGAAGCAGGAGCTGGCACAGCCGGCGTCGTGCTCTGGTTCGCCTCTGCCTACTGGCAGAGGTAGAAGACGGTCATGCCCCTGTGGGCTGGGCCTCTACAGTGGTGGGAGGCCCGAGGCATACTGGAGAAGGATTCGACCCTTTTGGGCAAGTTACACCCCGTAGCTAGCTCAAGAACACAAGAACACCCAATACATCCACCAAAGCAGGAGTAGGGTATTACGCATCTTCGCGGCCCGAACCTGGGTAAACGATCCGTGTGCTACCTGTCAGCCATGCTCTTCTCACAACCCCGCACCCGCCGACCGTAGAAGGGATTCCAGTGATCCCATAGGTGTCGTTTCCCACCGACAATCATCCTTGCTGTACACACCTTTTGGGAGAGACACACATGAATCGGAATTTAGTAGAATACTCTATGTGCTTCACTTATATCTTTTGAGCTAGATAATTTTGCTCTAGTGCTTCACTTATATCTTTTTAGAGCACGGTGGTGGTTTTATTTTATAGAAATTATTGATCTCTCATGCTTCACTTATATTATTTTGAGAGTTTTTTAGAACAACATGGTAGTTTGCTTTGGCTATAAATTTAGTCCTGATATGATGAACATCCAAGATGGGTATAATAAAAACTATTATATAAAGTGCATCGAATACTATGAGAAGTTTGAATCTTTATAATTGTTTTGAGATATGAAGATGGTGATATTAGAGTCATGCTAGTTGAGTACATGTGAATTTGAGAAATACTTGTTCTAAAGTTTGTGATTCCCGTAGCATGCACGTATGGTGAACCGTTATGTGATGAAGTCGGAGCATGATTTATTGATTGATTGTCTTCCTTATGAGTGGTAGTCGGGGACGAGCGATGGTCTTTTCCTACCAATCTATCCCCCTAGGAGCATGCGTGTAGTACTTCGTTTCGATAACTAATAGATTTTTGCAATAAGTATGTGAGTTCTTTATGACTAATGCTGAGTCCATGGATTACACGCACTCTCACCCTTCCACCATTGATAGCCTCTCTAATACCGCGCACCTTTCGCCGGTATCATACACCCACCATATACCTTCCTCAAAACAGCCACCATACCTACATATTATGGCATTTCCATAGCCATTCTGAGTTATATTGCCATGCAACTCACCACCGTTCCGTTTATTATGACACGCTTCATCATTGTCATATTGCTTTGCATGATCATGTAGTGGAAATCGTATTTGTGGAAAAGCCACCGTTCATAATTCTTTCATACATGTCACTCATGATGCATTGCATATCCTGGTACACCACCGGAGGCATCCACATAGAGTGATATTTTGTGCCAAGTATTGAGTTGTAATTTTTGAGTTGTAAGTAAATAAAAGTGTGATGATCATCATCATTAGAGCATTGTCCCAAGTGAGGAAAGGATGATGGAGACTATGATTCCCCCACAAGTCGGGATGAGACTCTAGATGGAAAAAAGAGAAAAAAAGAGGCCATAAAAAAGGAGAAAAAGGCCCAAATAATAAAAATGAGAGAAAAAGAGAGAAGGGACAATGTTACTATCCTTTTGCCACACTTGTGTTCAAAGTAGCACCATGATCTTCATGATAGAGAGTCTCCTATGTTGTCACTTTCATATACTAGTGGGAATTTTACATTATAGAACTTGGCTTGTATATTCCAATGATGGGCTTCGTCAAAATGCCCTAGGTCTTCGTGAGCAAGCAAGTTGGATGCACACCCACTTAGTTTCTTTAGTTGAGCTTTCATACACTTATAGCTCTAGTGCATCCGTTGCATGGCAATCCCTACTCACTCACATTGATATCTATTGATGGGCATCTCCATAGCCCGTTGATACGCCTAGTTGATGTGAGACTATCTTCTCCTTTTTGTCTTCTCCACAACCACCATTAATTCTATTCCACATATAGTGCTATGTCCATGGCTCACGCTCATGTATTGCGTGAAGATTGAAAAAGTTTGAGAACATCAAAAGTATGAAACAATTGCTTGGCTTGTCATAGGGGTTGTGCATGATTAAATACTTTTTGTGATGAAGATAGAGCATAGCCAGACTATATGATTTTGTAGGGTTAACTTTCTTTGGCCATGTCATTTTGAGAAGACATGATTGCTTTGTTAGTATGCTTAAAGTATTATTATTTTCATGTCAATATTAAACTTTTATCTTGAATCTTTCGGATCTGAACATTCATGCCACAATAAAGGAAATTACATTGAGAAATATGCTAGGTAGCATTCCACATCAAAAATTCTGTTTTTATCATTTACCTACTCGAGGACGAGCAGGAATTAAGGTTGGGGATGCTTGATATGTCTCCAACGTATCTATAATTTTTGATTGTTACATGCTATTATATTACTATTTTGGATGTTTAATGGGCTTTACTAAGCACTTTTATATTATTTTTGGGACTAACTGATACGTCTCCAACGTATCTATAATTTTTGATTGTTCCATGCTATTATATTATCTCTTTTGGATGTTTATGGGCTTTATTAAACACTTTTATATTATTTTTGGGACTAACCTATTGACCCAGAGCCCAGTGCCAGTTCCTGTTTTTCCCTTGTTTCAGTGTTTCGAAGAAAAGGAATATCAAACGGAGTCAAAACGGAATGAAACCTTCTGGAGAAGTTATTTTTGGAAAGAAAGCAACCCGGGGGACTTGGAGTGCACGTCAGGAAAGCAACGAGGGAGGCACGAGGCAGGGGGCGCGCCCACCGCCCTGGGCGCGCCCTCCACCCTCGTGGGCCCCTCATGGCTCCCCTGACGTATTTCTTCCGCCTATATATATCCATATACCCTAAAACCTTCGGGGAGGAGAATAGATCGGGAGTTCCGCCGCCGCAAGCCTCTGTAACCACCAAAAATCAACCGAGACCCTATTCTGGCACCCTGCCGGAGGGGGGATCCCTCACCGGTGGCCATCTTCATCATCCCGGCGCTCTCCATGACGAGGAGGGAGTAGTTCACCCTCGGGGCTGAGGGTATGTACCAGTAGCTATGTGTTTGATCTCTCCCTCTTGTGTTCTTGATTTGGCACGATCTTGATGTATCATGAGCTTTGCTTTTATAGTTGGATCTTAGGATGTTTCTCCCCCTCTACTCTCTTGTAATGGATTGAGTATTCCCTTTGAAGTTATCTTATCGGATCGAGTCTTTAATGATTTGAGAACACTTGATGTATGTCTTGCATGGGATAACCGTGGTGACAATGGGTTATTCTATGGATTCACTTGATGTATGTTTTGGTGATCAACTTGCGGGTTCCGCCCACGAACCTATGCATAGGGGTTGGCACACATTTTCGTCTTTACTCTCCGGTAGAAACTTTGGGGCACTCTTTGAGGTTGTTTGTGTTGGTTGAATAGATGATGCATATTGTATAATCGTACCCACGGATACTTGAGGTGACATTGGAGTATCTAGGTGACATTAGGGTTTTGGTTGATTTGCGTCTTAAGGTGTTATTCTAGTACGAAATCTAGCGTTGTTTGTGACACTTATAGGAATAGCCCAACAGATTGATTGGAAAGAATAACTTTGAGGTGGTTTCGTACCCTACCATAATCTCTTCGTTTGTTCTCCGCTATTAGTGACTTTGGAGTGACTCTTTGTTGCATGTTGAGGGATAGTTATATGATCCAATTATGTTATTATTGTTGAGAACTTGCACTAGTGAAAGTATGAACCCTAGGCCTTGTTTCCTAGCCTTGCAATACCGTTTATGCTCACTTTTATCATTAGTTACCTTGCTGTTTTTATATTTTCAGATTACAAAAACCTATATCTACCATCCATAGTGCACTTGTATCACCATCTCTTCACCGAACTAGTGCACCTATACAATTTACCATTGTATTGGGTGTGTTGGGGACACAAGAGACTCTTTGTTATTTGGTTGCACGGTTGTTTGAGAGAGAACATCTTCATCCTACGCCTCCCACGGATTGATAAACCTTAGGTCATCCACTTGAGCGAAATTTGCTACTGTCCTACAAACCTCTGCACTTGGAGGCCCAACAACGTCTACAAGAAGAAGGTTGCGTAGTAGACATCAAGCTCTTTTCTGGAGCCGTTGCCGGGGAGGCTAGGTAAGCGGCACTCACACCCCGTCAACTAAGCTCTTTTCTGGTGCCGTTGCCGGGGAGGTGAGTGCTTGAAGGTATATCTTTAGATCTTGCAATCAAATCTGTTAGTTTCTTGTTTTATCACTAGTTTAGTATATAAAAGAAAACTACAAAAAATGGAATTAAGGGTGCCTCATATGCTTCATCTTTTTGATGTCTTTCGTGAAAATGATGCGAAGGAAAACTGTGCTCAAGTACTAGAAGAAGAATCACATAGAATGCTTGGCATAAAATATGTGAATGATGAGCATGATTGCAATGTTGTTAGTATGAATTCTTTGAATACCCATGATGCTAATGATATGCAAAGCCACAAGCTTGGGGATGCTATGGTTGATGAAGATGATATGTTTAGTCCCCCAAGTTTTGATGAGCAAATTTATTATGATGAAAGCATGCCTCCTATATATGATGATTACTGTGATGACACGTATGCTATAAAGAATAAAGATAACCATGAAACTTGTCATCATGATTTTAATTTTCAATTGGAGTATGCTTCACATGATAGTTATTTTGTTGAGTTTGCTCCCACTACTATTGATAAGAATAAATTTGCTTATGTGGAGAGTAGTAAAATTTCTATGCAAGTAGATCATGAAAAGAATGCTTTATGTGCTTGTTATATTGTTGAATTCATCCATGATGCTACTGAAAATTATTATGAGGGAGGAACATATGCTTGTAGGAATTGCAATAATATTAAGTTTCCTCTCTATGTGCCTAAAGTTTTGAAGTTATGCTTGTTTTGCCTTCCTATGCTAATTGATTATTGTTCCCATAAGTTGTTTGCTCACAAAATCCCTATGCATAGGAAGTGGGTTAGACTTAAATGTCCTTGCCATGTGTCTCATGATGCTCTCTTTATGTTTCAATTCTTATCTTTTATGCGAGCATCATTGAAATCATCATGCCTAGCTAGGGGCGTTAAACGATAGCGCTTGTTGCGAGGCAACCCAATTTTATTTTAGTTTCTTGCTTTTTTGCTCTGTTTAGTAATAAATAAATCATATAGCTTATGCTTAGATGTGGTTTTATGTTTTAATTAGTGTTTGTGCCAAGTAATACCTATAGGATCTTCTTGGAATATAGTTATTTGATCTTGCTGAAAATTCCAGAAACTTTCTGTTCACAAAAACAATTGTTTAAAATCACCAGAACGCGATAAAATACTGATTCCAATTGCAGCAGATCAACAATCAAATTATCTAGGTCTTCCTATTTTGGTAGAAGTTTTGGCATTCCAGAAGTTTGCGTTAGTTACAGATTACTACAGACTGTTCTGTTTTTGACAGATTCTGTTTTTCAGGTGTTGTTTGCTTATTTTGATGACTCTATGGCTTGTAAAATAGTTTATAAACCATAGAGAAGTTGGAATACAGTAGGTTTAACACCAATATAAATAAAGAATGAGTCCATTACAGTACCTTGAAGTGGTGTTTTGTTTTCTTTCGCTAACGGAGCTCACGAGTTTTCTGTTAAGTTTTGTGTTGTGAAGTTTTCATGTTTTGGGTAAAGATTCGATGGACTATGGAATAAGGAGTGGCAAGAGCCTAAGCTTGGGGATTGTAACACCCCGAGAATCATGCTACAGTAACCCTCTGTGATTAAGCTAATCATGTTGCTAAACAGGGCTTGATCACATTTGGAACACATTTCTTTGCAAACTCCTAATTCAAACTTCAATTAAATTTAAAGTGGAAAATAAAAGTTTTCAAAAATTTAAACAAAAATGTTCGGTGGGTGCCAAATAATACACTGGTAACTATGGTGGAGAAAACACATTTTTATAAAATACCTAAATACTTTTAAATGAAATAAAACAGAAAAGAAAATAAACAAATAAAAAGAAAATGCAAAAGAACACAGACAAGGAAAAAGAAAAAGGAGAAGGCCCCCCCCACAGCACCCCTGGCCCAACTGGGCCGACCCCCGGCCCAGCCCACCTCTCCCACTCGCCCCCTTCCCTGTTCCCCCGACCGGGGTCGGAACAGGGGCAGTCCCCGCCGCACCACCTCGCCGGCGACGGGGAGGATAAGGGCGCCAGCAGCCCCCACCTCCTCGGG
>NC_057805.1:257641360-257730930 GCF_018294505.1 Triticum aestivum
CTGACCGCTATGTTGAGCTCGTGATCAAGTTGGTTTCTTGTAACCAACCCTTCTCCAAGAATCTGTGTTGCCTACCCTTGAGCTAGTTGGTTAAGCTAGACAACAACTTGGAGAGTTGGAAGATAAAAGCTTGTCTAACTTAGTTCATTTCCAAAGGGATATCCTTGTGTGTGTGTGTGTCGAAGAAAGGTGATATCTTCATCGATTGGTCCTTGTGATCAGTTGTTGGACCTATTGTCGTATCAAGACATTGATTTGAACATGGGCTATCGTCAAATCAAATCAGAACCAACGATGTTCGTAATGTTGTCTTACTCGCGGTTGATCCCTCGAGCATACACCATTATATCTTTTGGGTCTGACCAATGCTATCACTTGTTCACATAATTATGGAAGTCCATCTCCATTGGAATTTTGAGAAATTGTTGCTGAGCCCATCGGCAACATTCTTATCTTCTCCATGACTCGTGTTGAACATTAAGTTAGTGTTGGAAACTTGTGCTAGCATTTTCTTCATGCTATCTCATGAAGGATATGTTTGGATGAAAGAAGTGACTTTCTTTAATTCACGTGCACTTGATGTAAGGTGTCGCCGTGGATCCGAGAAAGATTGTTTTTGTTTTCTCTGGAACCATCCCAAGTCAGTCATGCATGTGCGAAGTATGCTATGGTTTGATAGGCCCGCTACCTCCATTCTATATGTGTTCCTAGCACACCAAGCCACTGATTGATTGTTCAAGGAAAAGGAGCTTGTTGTGCTAATTCTAGATCATGCACAAGACTCCAATATCCTCGAGGATGGTTCCCCACCTGAACTCGGTAGTGTTTTATCATAAGACTACTATGTGGTCATGCTTGTCTGGGACAGCGTGTTCACATGTGTTTAGGAGAACCAACTCATGTTTTGGAGCTTGCTATCGTAGTTCATCCCCTGAGAATCTCGCAACGTCATCTCGTCGATTTGTGTTGCAAACTTTCATTTTTCCTTCTAGACTTGATGAGTCAGGAATATCCTGACACCAACCAGATCTGAA
The DNA here is from genome assembly GCF_018294505.1 of Triticum aestivum. Lineage (NCBI taxonomy): Eukaryota > Viridiplantae > Streptophyta > Magnoliopsida > Poales > Poaceae > Triticum > Triticum aestivum. Next base: position 257,642,395 of record NC_057805.1, read on the forward strand.
TCTCGGGCAGATATGATGGTTGGAACCTTTTCCAAGAATTATAATATTGGTCTCTCTATAACCTGATAAGTGGATGTCCTAGCCAACACACCCAGCCGGAAGACCTATTATTGTAGTATTCTGATTGATAAAGTTGGCCACCTCCCCATAAGGATTCCGTAGGATTTACTTCCGTAGTTATTCCTTATGGATTCTTGTGTTCCCGAAGTTCGACCTTTACTTGATGGCCGTGTTGATGTTTTAAGCATTGACCGTGTTACGCTAGCACATCAAGGAGAACATTAGAAGCGGAGTGCTAAATGTCTCTCGGTCGATCATCCAGATTTGCTTCTTTGGCATTGCTAAGGAAAAATCTGAGAAAGTGTTATCTTCCTTTGCATCTGCATCCTCCATCACTGTTCATCATGGTAGTATGATGTGTTGCCAGGATCCTCAGCACGGATGTTGGTAAAACCTTGATGAATATGGAAATGCTCAAGTTCTTGAAAGCACGCTCAGTCACTAGGTTATATCCTTGGTATCAACTGGAATGTGCCTTGCATTTGCCGAGTTGTTCTATAACCATAGTTTCCATTCCAAATTGAGTGCGCCATTCTTTCGAATTCTTTCAAACGATCATTTGTAAATTGCCTTACGCTGGTATGAAGGGTTTCAATGATCTCTGAATCAAAAGTAATTCTTTTTGCCACTTAAGGGATAATTCAACGAGTCACCTTTCCTAAGGTGCCCCGTTATGGAGTCATGGCAATTAACTCCTCGCTGCCTTGGAACCCATGCACCATATTATCTAAGCGTGGGATTGTTGCCCACCAAATCAAACCTCATCGTTTGTTCTTCCATCCCTCACGATGTGTTTGGTGTCTCAACTCGAGATGTTTCAACATCTCATTCCACGAGTTGGTCTTGTATAGCTTGATCTTCGAGAAGATCAATCCCGTAGAGTTTCCCTCTCTTCCGTCATCATAGTTGGATGAAGCTCTCGAAAGAAAAGATGTCAAGATCAGGATGATGCAATGAGTCAACATCTTCGAGAAGAACAATTGGATCGTGAAGATTATGTTACTTTGCGTTCCCCTTTCATCTTACCCTACGCTTAAATCTCGGGACGAGATTTTTGTTTAGTGGGGGTGAGTTGTCACATCCCTAGCCCTGCTATGCACTAGGCTAGCTAGTCATGCTTGCATCATGTCTAAATTTATTGAAAGTTGAAATGGGGATGACAGAACCCCCAGCACCCCCTGAAACCAACTAGGGTTTACTAAAATTGGTTTCAATGAACCCAAAATGCCCTTCATAAAATGTACATCATTTTTGGATTGGGCTAAAACCCCTGGCAAAAATGGTGCACACTTTTTCTAGGACATTCTGGATTTTTGAATTAAATCATAAGTATTTGAATTTGGACATTTAAATTCTATAAAATATTTTAATTGTCCAAATAATCTTGAAAGCATTTGAGGGCTGTTGGAAATAGTTTCAAAAGTGCCCACAATTATTTTCAGGATCTTACAAAATGAATTAGTATTTTTACTAATTCAAAACAGAGAAATAAAATAGAAAAACAGAAACAATTAAGTAAGAGAGAGAAGGCCACTGGGCCCCTCACCTGGACTCACCTGGCGCCCCACCACGGCCCAGGAGCTGGCCCAGCCCACCAGAGCCGCCACCGTCTCCCACCTCGCGCCAGAAGGACGCCAGAGGGACGCCGGGCGTGTGGTCGCCGCGCGCGAGGCCACCTCCTGCTTCCGCCGCTTCTGGACGCCTCCACGAGTGCCACGCCACCTCCCCGACCCCCTCTCACTTCTCCCTCGCTCTCTGGACCTCCTTTCCCCTCGCTCCTCTCTTCCCCCCCATGGCCGAGTATGCCGTCGCCGCCGCTCGCTGTTGCCACGACCACCGGGCCTCCCTCGCCCTTCCAACGTGCTCGAGAGCTCCGCCACGCCGTCCCCATCTACCCCACCAAGCCACGTGAGCTGGGAAGCACCGCAACGCCCTCGACGTCCTCATCTTCTTCCTCGGCCACAGGAGATCGCCGCCGGGATTCCGACGCCGTCAAGCCTTCCCCGAGCCCGCTTCGACGACCTCTGCAACCACCGTGAGCTCCCGCGTCGTAATGCCCTCTCCCCGAGCTCGATTACGCCTCTAGTCGTGCCAGCCGCCGTACCCGAGCGCCGCCGTCCGCCATGGTCGTTGCTCTCGCAGCCACCGTGCATCTCCGCTCAAGATTGTGCCTCCGGCGTGCTCCTGGAGCAACGATGAGTCCAACGCAGCCCCTAACTAGCTCTCCCGTGCACCGGAACACCGAACCCCCGCATGTTCCCGAACTCCGGCCGCCGCCGCGAGCTCATCTCCGGCGAGTACATCGCACCCCAGTCGCTGCTGCCTACCCCGTTGGATGCGGACGAGCATGGGCTCCCTCCTGGTGGTCGCACCGCACCTAACCGCAGCCCCTAGCGCCGCCCAGCTGCAGCTCCGCCGTGCGGAATGGTCGCTGCCGGCCAGAGTCCGGCGATGATGACGTGGCTTCGTCATTAGAGGCTAATCCCTTAACTAGCCACCTCACAGCCACTGACAGTGGGCCCTACCACAGGGTCAAACCCAATCAGCGCTGGTTTTGACCGGGATTAGTCCCCGTGTCACTGACGTGTGGCCCCCACACGTCAGGTTTGACCTGGACGACCCCGCTGACCAGCTGACGTCATCCTGACGTAGTGCTGACGCAGTAATCTAATTACTGGAATTATTCTTATACAGGAAATTCCAGAAAATCATGCAAACTTCTAAAATTCATAGAAATTCAACCGTAGCTCCAAATCAAATAATTTATATATGAAAAATGATCAGAAAAATCCAATCTATCCATCTGTACCATCTCCATGCATGTTAGAACAACTTATGGCTGCTGTTTAGGCCAAGTCATATAAATGGCATTTAAACCCTCACATATGGAGTTTGAATTGAACCTAGGATTCAAGCCAACTCCATTTAACATGTTGCTAGCTGCATTAGCTCAATTCACAGCATATTGCCATGTCACATTCATGCATCATATTGTTGCATTGCATTGATTGTGTTTCCTCTCTGTTGCCGGTGTTTGTTCCCCCTCAGTAGACGATGTTCCGACGTTGTCATCGCTGACACTAATGGAGACACAATGCTATCTTCAGAAGTGCCAGGCAAGCAAAACCCCCTTGTTCATTCCGATACAATCCCACTCCCTCGCTCCTGCTCTCTTTTACTGCATTAGGACAACAACGATTCATCTGTTACTTGCTGCGGTAGTTGAACCCCTTATCCTCTGCATGACCTGTCATTGCCACAGTAAATAGATGAAACCCACTAGCATGAGTAGGAGTTGTTTGAGCCCTGATGTGCCTAGTCATTCATGCTTGTTTGTCATGCCTGCTATTGCTTAGAGTTGTGTCAGGTCTAATTCATCGGGAATGAATTGGGAAGTGGTGAGCATGTCCTACTGTGTGAGAGCTAAGGGTGTGAACACGATTTGGTAAAGGTAGCGGTGAGAGGCCATGTAGGAGTACATGGTGGGTTGTCTCATTGAAACCGTCCTCAGGAACTGAGTTCTGTGTTTGTGATCCATGAACAGTTACTACCACACATTGGGTTCCGGAAACTCGACCCCTCTCGACTTATTAACCAACATGGTCTCTATCCAGGAGTTGCTACTAGTTTCTGGTGTTTGTAGGTAGTGCTATTTTTCTACCGAGTGGCACCCGGCAGGGTGGGCTTGGGACAGACTAGGCACACGTGGCCCGGTGTACCAAGCGTAGATCCATCCGTCGAGGTGGGCTTGGGAACCCTGCTCACATCGTTTGGGGCCGTGAGCGACACCCCGGCCGGATCTCCTTGCGGATGGAACCCGAATAGGCGATAAACCTGGACCAGAGACTTGTGTGGTTAGTCAGGTCGTGGCCGACTCCCTCGCCAGGCTTCCGCTTGAAGGTTGCCGAGGTACACGACGTGTACATGGTGGTAAGTGGCGAGAGCGTGTGTGACGAAGTACACCCCTGCAGGGTTAATATGATCTATTCGAATAGCCGTGTCCGCGGTAAAGGACTTCTGGGTAGCCTGTACAGTTCATAGACAAGTGAAAGTGGATACTCTAAAATGCGCAAGATAAGCGTGAGTGCTATGGATGGCGTTCTCGTAGGGAGACGGGAGCGGATCCATAGTGGTGTATTGATATGGTGAATATGTGGACTCGTGTGCGCCACCTCAAAAGAGTTACTTGCAGTAATAGTTCAGGATAGCCACCGAGTCAAAGCTGGCTTGCTGCAGTTAAACTCCACCACCCCCTTTGTTGATACCGATGCATATATAGATAGTCCTGATGTAAGTCTTGCTGGGTACATTTATACTCACGTTTGCTTATTTTATGTTTTGCAGAGAGACGTCAGTCTCGCTAGTAGAATTAATACACCAAATAGGTCCAAGAAAATGTTCATGTTTCTCTATGAAAATATTGGCCAGAATTAAAATTCAAAACAATATTTTTAGGAGCTCATAAATATTTATTTTGGGCATTTGAAGCTAATGCAATAACTATTTGCATTGAATTTATAATAGTTATATATTTAATATATGTCCAATAATTCTGATTTTTAGTGTGGGGCTTTGGTACAATCCAAATAGTTCCTACAATAATTTTCAGAAGAAAATAAATTGATTTGGTTCAAAAACCAAATTAAAACAAATGTCAGAAATAGAAAACAGAAACAAAAGGGGAAAAGGGTTTTACCTGGGCCTTGCCTGACTTACCTGGCAGCCACCTGGCCCAGCTCCTCCAGCCAGCCCAGCCCACCAGGGGAAGCACTGTCTTCTTCCTCCTGCCAGGAGGAGAAGCAGCTGCGTGCCCGGTGCACAGACGAGCCACGCCGGCTCCTCCCAGCCTGCGTGCCCCTCGACTGCCTGGTCGCCTCCACGCGTACCACGCCACCTCCTTGACCCTCTCTCACTCTCCCTCAAGCTCATCCCCTCCTCTGGCTCCTCTCCATCTCGCGCCCGAGCGCACCGCGGTGCGCCGCCGAGCACCACCGCGGCCACTGCCGCCCCCTCGACCTCTAGAGCTTACCAAGAGCTCCGCCGCTTCATCCTCGACCCCCACACCGAGCCACGCGACGCCGGACGCCCCACAACGCCGCCTTTGCCCTCGTCTTCAACCTCGGGCACCGGAGATCGCCACCGCTGATTCGACACCTCCGAGCCGTCCCCGAGCGCGCTAAGCATCCCTACAGCCTCTATGTGAGCTCCTACGCCGTTTCCCTCTTACCCCAACGCCGTTCGCGACCTGTAGCCGTTGATTCCGCGCTGACCGAAATGCCCCGCCGCACGAGCTCGACGCCGGCATCACTTCGGTGGCCATTTGGTCATCCGTCAGTGTGCAACGCGTTCGCAACCTCGCGTAGTGCATCCCTAGCGCACTGGTTCGCTCGACCGCGAGCCGCAGCAGCAAAACTCACGAACGCCGAACTCCGGCCGCCGCCTCGCTCGCCACCGCCGACGCCACAGCTCACCCCATCTCCTCTCGCTTGCTCCTTTGGATGCGCGCGAACCCGAGGAACCCGTATAAGCAAACAGCGAGGCAAATGGTTGCCCGTAGCTCGATCCCGAGGAGCATCCGTCGTCGGATGTGCTCGCCGGCGTTCAGCTCCGGCGACGACCGATGTGGCGCAGTCATTAGCGCTAATCCCTGCCAGCTCAGCCGCCCTTAGCCACTAACAATGGGCCCCGCAGCATGTCAAAGTGCTAGTCAACGCGGGTTAGCACCAGGTGTCACTGACGTGTGGACCCCACACGTCAGGTTTGACCCTGGTCAGCACTGCTGACCTGCTGACACAGGCATGACGCAGTGCTGACGCAATTAATCCTTTTCTGGATTTAAAATAATTCAGGAATTCCAGAAAATGCCCTAAACTTCTAAAATTGATAGAAATTCAACCGTAGCTCCAAATGAAACAAATTATATATGAAAAATGATCAGAAAAATCCAATCTATCCATCTGCATAGGTTTCATGCATGTTAGAGCAACTTAACCTTGCTGTTTAGGACAAATCATGTAAATGGCATTTGAATTTCCACATATGGAGTTTGAATTTGAATCTTGGATTCAAACCAACTCCATTTAATATTTTGCTAGTTGCATTAGGCCAAATCACGTCATATTGCCATGTCATAATCATGCATCATAATTGTTGCATTGCATTGATTGTGTTCTTCCTTGTTGCCGGTGATTGTCCCCTCTCGATAGCCGTGATTCCGACGATGAGTTCGATGACACCGATGAAGAACTATAATATCTTCAGAAGTGCCAGGCAAGCAAAACCCCCTTGTTCATTCCGATACAATCCCATTCTCTCGCTCCTGCTCTCTTCTACTACATTAGGACAACATCGATTCAACTGTTACATGTTGCGGTAGTTGAACCCCTTTTCCTCTGCATGACCTGTCATTGCCACAGTAAATAGATGAAACCCACTAGCATGAGTAGGAGTTGTTTGAACCCTGATGTGCCTACTCATTCATGCTTGTTTGTCATGCCTGCTACTGCTTAGAGTTGAGTCGGGTCTGATTCGTCGGGGATGAATTGGAATGGTGATGAACATGTCCTACTGTGTGTGAGCTAAGTGTGTGAACACGATTTGGTAAAGGTAGCGGTGAGAGGCCATGTAGGAGTACATGGTGGGTTGTCTCATTGAAGCCGTCCTCAGGAACTGAGTTCTGTGTTTGTGATCCATGATACAGTTACTACCACGCATTGGGCCTGAAACCAATGGACCCTCTTGGCTTCTTAATCACCCTTGTCCCCTGTCCAGGAGTTGCAAGTAGTTTCTGGTGTTTGTAGTATGCTGGAGGCCGTGGACAGCGCTGGCCGAGGGGTGGGCTGTGATGCGGTAGGCACGTGGCCGGGCATGCCGGGCACCCGTTTGGTGTCTCGGAACCCCGCACACATCGTTCGGGGCCGTATGTGGAAACCTCGGCCGGACTCCCTGCGGATGGAACCTGAATAGGCGATAAACCTGGACTAGAGACTTGAGTGTTTAGGTAGGCTGTGGCCGACACCCTCGCTGGGCCTCCGCTTGAAGGTTGCCGAGTACATGTCGTGTAAACGGCGGTAAGTGGTGAGAGCGTGTGTGTCGAAGTACACCCCTGCAGGGTTAACATCATCTATTCGAATAGCCGTGTCCGCGGAAATGGACTTCTGGGTTGCCTATAACAGTTCATAGACAAGTGAAAGTGGATACTCTAAAATGCGCAAGATAAGCGTGAGTGCTATGATTGGCGTTCTCGTAGGGAGACGGGAGCGGGTCCATAGTGGAGTATTGATATGGTGAATATGTGGACTCGTGTGCGCCACCTCAAAAGAGTTGCTTGCAGTCGTAGTTCAGGTTAGCCACTGAGTCAAAGCTGGCTTGCTGCAGTTAAACTCCACCACCCCCTTTTGGTACCGATGCATATGTAGATAGTTCTGATGTAAGTCTTGCTGGGTACATTTGTACTCACGTTTGCTTATTTTATGTTTTGCAGAGAGACGTCAGTCTCGCTAGTAGTCCCGTGTGGACTTCGACGTTTAGCTTGATACCTCAGCTACGATCTTGTGCCCTCGGCAGGATCTGGTAGATAGTCAGGCTTCTTAGCCTTTTTCATTTGTAGATGTCTGTACTCAGACATGTTAAGCTTCCGCATGTGCTTTGACTTGTATGCTCTGAATGTTGGGTCATGAGACCCATGTTTGTAATATCTGGCTCTTCGGGGCCTAATGAATAAATACTCTGAGTCGTAGAGTCTTGTTGTGATGCCATGTTGTATTTGCACATATCGAGCATATTGTGTGTATGATTGAAATGCTTGGTATGTGTGGGATCCGACAATCTAGTTGTCTATCCTTAGCAGCCTCTCTTATGGGGAAATGTAGTCTAGTGCCTCCTTGAGCCATAGTAGTCCGCTACCGCCCGGTTCACCGGAGTCCTGCTAGCCCAGCACTACTGCTCTGGACACTTGACTGGCCGGCATGTGTTTCATATTGTTCCTCTGTCTGTCCCTTCGGGGAAATGTCACGCTGTGACATCCGAAGTCCTGCCTAGCCTGCTACAGCCCGGGGTCCCGGAGTCCTGTTAGCCCAGTGCTACAGCCCGGATTCGCACGCTGCTGACCGACACGTTCGATATGGATTCATGTATGCCTGTCCCCATACGTTAGTGCCATTTTGGGTTCACGACTAGCCATGTCGGCCCAGATTCTCTGTCATATGGATGCTAGCGACATTGTCATATACGTGAGCCAAAAGGCGTAAACGGTCCCGGGCCATGGTAAGGCGACACCCGTGGGAATACCGTGCGTGAGGCCGCAAAGTGATATGAGGTGTTACAGGCTAGATCGGTGTGACTTGGAATCGGGGTCCTGACACCAACTTGGAGAGTTGGAAGATAAAAGGTTGTCTAACTTAGTTCATTTCCAAAGGGATATCTTGTGTCTGTGTGTGTTGAAGAAAGATGATATCTTCATTGATTGATCCTCGTGATCAATTGTTGGATCTATTGTCTTACCCAAATCTTTGATTTGCGTATGGGCTATCATCAAATCAAGTCAGAACCAACGATATGCATAATGTTGTCTTACTCGTGGTTGATCCCTCGAGCATACACCATTACATCCTTTGGTATGAGCAGTGCTATCACCATGTTCACATAGCTATGGAAATACATTTATATGGAAACCTGGATGAATTATTGTTAAGCCCATTGACAACGTTTTCATCTTGTCCATGATTCATGTTGAACATCTAAGTTAGAGTTGGAAACTTTTGAAAGCATTTTTCTTTGTGCTAGTTCATGAAGCCTATGTTTGGATGAAAGGAGTGACTTCCTCTAATTCATGTGCACTTGGTGTAAGTTGCCGCCGTGAATTCCAGAAAGTCAATGTTGTTTCCTCTGGAATCATCCCAAGTCAATCATGCACGTGCAAAGTATCCTGTGGCATGATAGACTGATCATCTTCATTCCATATGCATCCCTAGCACCCCAAGCCACTGATTGATTTGTTCAAGATAAAGGAGTCTGTTCTAAGGTGAATTCTTTGGACTTCCACGCGTGGAGACTTCGATGTCATTAATGATGGTTCCCCACCTGAACTCGGTAGTGTTTTGTTGTAAGACTACTATGTGGTCATGCTTGTCTTGGACAGTGTGTTCAAAGGTTTGTAGCAGAACCAGCTCGTGTTTTGGAGCTTGCTATCGTAGTTCATCCCCTGAGAATCTCGCAATGTCATCTCGTCGATTTGTGTTGCAAACCTTCATTTTTCTTCCTAGACTTGACGAGTCTGGAATATTCTGACACCAACCAGATCTGAATCTCAGGCAGATATGATGGTTGGAACATCACCCAAGAATTATAATATTGCCCTCTCGATAACCGGTAAAGTGGATGTCGTGGCCAACACATCCAGCCGGAAGGCCTATTATTGTAGTATCTTGATTGAGGAAGTTGGCCACCTCCCCATAAGGATTTCGTAGGATTTACTACCGTAGTTATTCCTTATGGATTCTCGCGCTCCTGAAGTCCGACCTTTTACTTGATGTTCTAGATACCAAACCATATAATTAAATGGGTTATGCTAGCACATCAAGGAGAACATTAGAAGCGGAGTGCTAAATGTCTCTCGGTCGGTCATCCAGATTTTGCTCCCTTGGCTTCGCTAAGGTGAAATCTGAGAAAGTGTTGTCCTCCTTTGCACCTGCATCCTCCATCACCATTTATCATGGTAGTATGATGTGTTACCAGGATCCTCGACACGGAAGTTGGTAAAACCTTGATGAATATGGAAATGCTCAAGTTCCTGAGAGCACGCACAAGCACTAGGTGTTATCATCGGCACTAACTGGAATTGCTCCCAGTTTCCTTCGGTTATGCTAAACCCTTCAAACAGTGGATTCACTCTCTACTGTTGAGCTTCTCCCTGTTACTAAAATCATTCCAGCATTTGCATTATGTTCCCAGTTTGCACCGCCATTGTGCCGTCCTACCTTGGATTACCCTTCCCAGTAATTACTGATAAGGACCATCTTCAAAAGTGGTCCCACCAGGGGTTCCGACCATTTCCGGTGATAAGCAAATCACCCCTTGTGTTGTCTTCAACAAGGTAGTCCACATCGTCCATCCTAGCCTGAGTGTGTCGTTCTCCCGAATTCCCTCGAACGATCGTTTGTGATTGCCTTAGGCTGGCATAAAGAGTTTCAATGATCTTAGGATCAAAAGTAATTCTTTTTGCCACTTAAGGAATAGTTCTATGAGTCACCTTCCCCAAGGTGCCCCGTTATGGAATCGTGGGAATTATCTCCTCGCTACTTCGAAACAATGCACCATCTTATTCAGCGTGGAATTGTGCTTATCAACTTGAATCTTCGTTCTCCGTTTCACTTCATCCCTCTCTCGATGTATGTGTTGTGCCTCAACTCGAGATGTTTCAACATCTCATTCCGTGAGTTGCTCGATCTTTGAGGAGATCGATTTCTATAGAGTTTTCCCTTGTCGTCATCGTGTCGGATGAACATCTTGAAAGCAAAGACGTCAACGTTAATTGAAGCAACGGATCAACATCTTCGCGAAGAGCAATTGGATCATGAAGATCGTGTTAGCTTTGTGTACCCTCTGTCTTCTTACCTCACGTCTTGAATCTCGGGACGAGATTCTTTTTTAGTGGGGGTGAGCTGTCACAGCCCCAGATCAGCCCTTGTCTGACTTTGCTTGTTCCTCATGCATCATGTTTAAATTTTGCTTAAACTTGAAATAGGGGTGATCAATCCCTAGCACCCAAAAGAACTCAACTAGGTTCAACTTAAAAACATTTTCAATGAACCCAAATGCCCTTTAGAAAAGTTCATGATTTTTGATAAAGGTAAAAACCTCTGCCAAAAATGATAAACATATTTCTAGGTCATTTTTGGATTTTTGAATTAACTCATATTGTATTTGAATTGGGGCATTTAAATCCTATAAATATTTTAAATGCTCTAATAATTCTGAAACTAGTTGAGGGCTGTTGGAAATATTTTCAAAAGTGCCCACAATTTTTATCAGGATTTTACAAAATGAGTTAGTATTTTTACTAATTCAAAACAGATCAAAATAAATAGAAAACAGAAACAATTAAAGAAAAGAGAGAGAAAGGAGTATTACCTGGCGCTTACCTGGACTGGGCCGGCCCACCTGGCCCATGCCAGTCACCACCTACCTTTGCCAGTAGGCAGAGGAGGGGGACAGCGCACCGCCGCCGAGCACGCGCCCGCGCCACCTCCTGCTTCCCCGGCCCCTCCTGGCGATGCCACGACGACGCCCCGAAGCTCCTCGCTCCTCTCCCTCACTCTCTGCTCTCTCCCTCGCCCTCTGCTCCCTCTCCCGAGCACACCCGAGCGGAGCTCGTCGACGCCGCTCGCCGTAGCCATGGCCACCGGCCACCCCTCGCCCCGCCGATGAGTCCACGAGCTCCGCCTCGACGCCTTGAAGCTCCCCCTCAACGCGAGCATCGCCGGACGCCCTGTCGCCTCGCCATCGACCCATCGTCTCCGCGCACGGCCGTGCATCGCCGCCGCCAAATTCCGACGCCGTCCGTGCCTCCCCGAGCTCGCCGAGAACCTCTTCGTGACCGTGGTGAGCCCCCGGTCATTTCCCCCTAACCTTGTCCCCGTTTGGTTGCCATAGCACCATTCCCCACGAGCACCGAAGCTCGCCGCCGCCATTGCCAACGAGCTCCGTGCTCCTGAGCTCGGCCGCTCGCCCGAGCATCACCAGCGTGCTCGCCGCGCTCCTGTGAACCTGAAGCACCCACGGGTTCGCTCTGCCGTGCCCCGTAGCGCCATCTCCGCCGTTGCCCGGGCTACGGCCGCCGCCCAAGTGGTCGCCACCGTAGTTCCCGACCTCCCCTCGCCCAGCCGCCTACTCCGTTGGATGCGGTGCACGTCCAGCAGCCCGTAGGGCCAAACCCCGAGCCCAATGGTCGCCGGAGGGCGTTTCCCGAGCCCCTCCGCCGCGTCTGTCGCCGCCGGCGTCAAGCCGCCAGCGCGTTTGACCTTTTGACCAGGGGTTTGACTTCCCCTAGGTCACTGACATGTGGGCCCAGGCCTTAACTAATCTAGATTAGGTTTATTTTAATTCTAATTAACTCTGCTAGTTAACCTTGTCACTGACGTGTGGACCCCACTGTCAGGTTTGACTTGGCCAGCCCTTTGACCTGCTGACGTCATGCTTACACATTGCTGGCGCAGTAAATAGTTTCTGTATTTAAAATAATTCAGGAATTCCAGAAAATAGTATAAACTTCTAAAATTCATAGAAAATCAACCGTAGCTCATAATGAAATATTTTATATATGAAAAATTATCAGAAAAATCCAATCTATCCATTTATGCTACTTTCATGCATGAAAAACCAACATATACCTGCTGTATAAGTGAAAACATTCAAATGGCATTTTAAATGCTCAAACTAGAGTTTGCATTTGAACCTTCGGTTCAAATGGGCTCCCTTGCACTTGTTGCTAGCTACATTAGCTCAATTCACAGCATATTGCCATGTCACATTCATGCATCATATTGTTGCATTGCATTGATTGTGTTTCCTCTCTGTTGCCGGTGTTGTCCCCTCTCGGTAGACGTTGTTCCGGCGTTGTGATCGTTGACACTAATGAAGACTCAATGCTATCTTCAGAAGTGCCAGGCAAGCATAACCCCCTTGTTCATTCCGATACAATCCCACTCTCTCGCTCCTGCTCTCTTTACTGCATTAGGACAACAACAATTCAACTGTTACTTGTTGCGGTAGTTGAACCCCTTATCCTCTGCATGACCTGTCATTGCCACAGTAAATAGATGAAACCCACTAGCATGAGTAGGAGTTGTTTGAGCCCTGATGTGCCTACTCATTCATGCTTGTTTGTCATGCCTGCTACTGCTTAGAGTTGAGTCGGGTCTGATTCATCGGGGATGAGTTGGAATGGTGATGAACATGTCCTACTGTGTGCGAGCTAAGTGTGTGAACACGTTTTGGTAAAGGTAGCGGTGAGAGGCCATGTAGGAGTACATGGTGGGTTGTCTCATTGCAGCCGTCCTCAGGAACTGAGTTCTGTGTTTGTGATCCATGATACAGTTACTACCACGCATTGGGCCCAAAACCTATGGACCCTCTTGGCTTCTTAATCACCCTTGTCCTCTGTCCAGGAGTTGCAAGTAGTTTCTGGTGTTTGTAGTATGCTGGAGGCCGTGGGCAGCGCTGACCGGAGGGGTGGGCTGTGATGCGGTAGGCACGTGGCCGGGCATGCCGGGCGCCCGTTGGTGTCTCGGAACCCTGCACACATCAGTCGGGGCCGTATGTGGAAACCTCGGCCAGACTCCCTGCGGATGGAACCTGAATAGGCGATAAACCTGGACTAGAGACTTGAGTGTTTAGGTAGGCTGTGGCCGACTCCCTCGCCAGGCTTCCGCTTGAAGGTTCCCGAGGTACACGACGTGTACATGGTGGTAAGTGGCGAGAGCGTGTGTGACGAAGTACACCCCTACAGGGTTAACATCATCTATTCGAATAGCCGTGTCCGCGGAAATGGACTTCTGGGTTGCCTATAACAGTTCATAGACAAGTGAAAGTGGATACTCTAAAATGCGCAAGATAAGCGTGAGTGCTATGGATGGCGTTCTCGTAGGGAGACGGGAGCGGATCCATAGTGGAGTATTGATATGATGAATATGTGGACTCGTGTGCGCCACCTCAAAAGAGTTACTTGCAGTCGTAGTTTAGGATAGCCACCGAGTCAAAGCTGGCTTGCTGTAGTTAAACTCCACCACCCCTTTGTTGATACCGATGCATATGTAGATAGTTCTGATGTAAGTCTTGCTGGGTACATCTGTACTCACGTTTGCCTATTTTATGTTTTGCAGAGAGACGTCAGTCTCGCTAGTAGTTCCCTGTGGACTTCGACGTTTAGCTTGATACCTCAGCTACGATCTTGTGCCCTCGGCAGGATCTAGTAAATAGTCAGGCTTCTCAGCCTTTTCATTTGTAGATGTCTGTACTCAGACATGTTGAGCTTCCGCATGTGCTTTGACTTGTATGCTCTGAATGTTGGGTCATGAGACCCATGTTTGTAATATCTGGCTCTTCGGGGCCTAATGAATAAATACTCTGAGTCGTAGAGTCTTGTTGTGATGCCATGTTGTATCTGCACATATCGAGCATATTGTGTGTATGATTGAAATGCTTGGTATGTGTGGGATCCGACAATCTAGTTGTCTATCCTTAGCAGCCTCTCTTATGGGGAAATGTAGTGTAGTGCCTCCTTGAGCCATAGTAGTCCGCTACAGCCCGGTTCACCGGAGTCCTGCTAGCCTAGCACTACTGCTATGGACACTTGACTGGCCGGCATGTGTTTCATATCGTTCTTGTGTCTGTCCCTTAGGGGAAATGTCACGCGGTGACATCCGGAGTCCTGCCTAGCCTGCTACAGCCCAGGTTGCCGGAGTCCTGTTAGCCCAGTGCTACAGCCCGGATTCGCACGCTGCTGACCGACACGTTCGATGTTGATTCATGTATGCTTGTCCCCATACGTTAGTGCCGCTTTGGGTGTCAGAATATTCCAGACTCATCAAGTCTAGAAAGAAAATTAAAGTTTGCAACACAAATCGACGAGAAGACGTCGCAAGATTCTCTGGAGAAGGACTACGGTAGTAAGCTCCAAAACATGAGCTGGTTCTGCTACATACATGTGAACACACTGTCCCAGACAAGCATGACCACGTAGTAGTCTTATAATAAAACACTACCGAGTTCAGGTGGGGAACCATCAACGAGGGTTTCGAAGCCTTGTGCATGAACTAGTATTCGCACAACAACTCCTTTCCATTGAACAAATCAATCAGTGGCTTGGTGTGCTAGGAACACATATAGAATGGAGGCGGCCAACCTATCAAACCATAGAGTACTTTGCACATATGCGTGACTAACTTGGGATGATTCCAGAGGAAGCAAAAACAAGCTTTCTCGAATTCACGGCGGCAACTTACATCAAATGCACGTGAATTAGAGGAAGTCACTACTTTCATCCAGACAGATACTTCATGAACGGGGCATGAATAAAATGCTTACACAAGTTTCCAACACTAGCTGGATGTTCAGCACGAATCAGGGAGGAGACAAAATGCTGCTTATGGGCTCAACAGCAACTCATCGGAATTTCCATATCACTGGACTTCCACCATCATGTGAACACGGTGATAGCATTGGTCAGACCAAAAGATGTAATGGTGTATGCTTGAGGAATCCACCATGAGTAAGACAACATTACGAACATCGTTGGTTCTGATTTGACTTGATAATAGCCCATACTCAAATCAAAGATTGGACAAGACAATAGATCCAACAACTGATCACGAGGATCAATCAATGAAGATATCATCTTTCTTCAACACACACAGACACAAGATATCCCTTTGGAAATGAACTAAGTTAGACAACCTTTTATCTTCCAACTCTCCAAGTTGTTGTTTAGCTTGACCAACTAGCTCAGGGGTATCCAACACAGATTCTTGGAGAAGGGGTGGTTTATTGGAAAACCAACTTGTTCACAAACTCAACATATCGGTCAGGGACAACCCGATGGTACTTCCAAGAAGATATTTGGAAAACCACGATCCACCGACATGTTAGTAAGGTCGAGAACAATCTTGCTTTTCAGGGCAAGACGATATGACCGAATAAGCGAGGACTGACACTATCCTAACTCATTGATCGAAAAGTACACCGGGAATATGGATGTCATGGCTAACCACACCCAGCCGGAAGACCTATTATGGTAGTATCTTGATTGAGTAAGTTGGTCACCTCCCCATAAGGATTTCGTAGGATTTACTCCAGAAGTTGTTCTTTATGGATCCTTTGTATTCCGAAGTCCGACCACTACTTGATGGCTATGTTGATGCTTTAAGCATGACCGTAGTAACCAGTACATCAAGGAGAACATTAGAAGCGGAGTGCTAAATGTCTCTCGGTCGATCATCCAGATTTCGTTCCCTTGGCCTCGCTAAGGTGAAGTCTGAGAAAGGGTTGTCTTTCTATGCATCTGCATTGTCCATCACTATTCATCAAGGTAGTAAGAGGTGTTGCCAGGATCCTCGATACGGATGTTGGTAGAACCTTGATGAATATGGAAATGCTCAAGTTCTTGAGAGCACGCGCAAGCAAAATCATCCATGGTGTTGTCTTCAACAAGGTAGTCCACATCATTCCTTCTAGTATGAGTATGCCATTCCCTCGAATTCGTTCACACGATCGTTTGCGATTTTCCTTGGGCCGGTTTAGAGAGTTTCAATGAACTCTGAATCAAAAGTAATTCTTTTGCCACTTAAGGGATAATTCAACAAGTCACCCTCCTAAGGTGCCCCGTTATGGAGTCATGGCAATTAACTCCTCGCTGCTTTGGAACCCATGCACCATATTATCTAAGCGTGGGATTGTTGCCCACCAAATCAAACCTCATCGTTTGTTCTTCCATCCCTCTCGATGTGTTTTGTGTCTCAACTCGAGATGTTTCAACATCTCATTCCGCGAGTTGATCTTGTATAGCTCGATCTTCGAGAAGATCAATCCTGTAGAGTTTCCCTCTCTTCCGTCATCATAGTTGGATGAAGCTCTCGAAAGAAAAGATGTCAAGATCAAGATGATGCAATGAATTAACATCTTCGAGAAGAACAATTGGATCATGAAGATTATGTTAGTTTGCGTTCCCCTTTCATCTTACCCTACGCTTGAATCTCGGGACGAGATTTTTGTTTAGTGGGGGTGAGTTGTCACATCCCTAGTTCTGGCTTGCTCTAGGCTAGTTAGTCATGTGTGCATCATGTTTAAATTTCAATGAATTTGAAATGGGGACATGTGAAAGCCTCAGAAATCATTTCTGAAAAAGACCAAGATAAAAATTGCTTCAAATAGGTCCAAGAAAATGTTCATGTTTCTCTATGAAAATATTGGCCAGAATTAAAATTCAAACCAATATTTTTAGGAGCTCATAAATATTTATTTTGGGCATTTGAAGCTAATGCAATAACTATTTGCATTGAATTTATAATAGTTATATATTTAATATATGTCCAATAATTCTGATTTTTAGTGTGGGGCTTTGGTACAATCCAAACAGTTCCTACAATAATTTTCAGAAGAAAATAAATTGATTTGGTTCAAAAACCAAATTAAAACAAATGTCAGAAATAGAAAACAGAAACAAAAGGGGAAAAGGGTTTTACCTGGGCCTTGCCTGACTTACCTGGCAGCCACCTGGCCCAGCTCCTCCAGCCAGCCCAGCCCACCAGGGGCAGCACTGTCTTCTTCCTCCTGCCAGGAGGAGAAGCAGCTGCGTGCCCGGTGCACAGACGAGCCACGCCGGCTCCTCCCTGCCTGCGTGCCCCTCGACTGCCTGGTCGCCTCCACGCGTACCACGCCACCTCCTTGACCCTCTCTCACTCTCCCTCAAGCTCATCCCCTCCTCTGGCTCCTCTCCATCTCGCGCCCGAGCGCACCGCGGTGCGCCGCCAAGCACCACCGCGGCCACTGCCGCCCCCTCGACCTCTAGAGCTTACCAAGAGCTCCGCCGCTTCATCCTCGACCCCCACACCGAGCCACGCGACGCCGGACGCCCCACAACGCCGCCTTTGCCCTCGTCTTCAACCTCGGGCACCGGAGATCGCCACCGCTGATTCGACACCTCCGAGCCGTCCCCGAGCGCGCTAAGCATCGCTACAGCCTCTATGTGAGCTCCTACGCCGTTTCCCTCTTACCCCAACGCCGTTCGCGACCTGTAGCCATTGATTCCGCGCTGACCGAAACGCCCCGCCGCACGAGCTCGACGCCGGCGTCACTTCGGTGGCCATTTGGTCATCCGTCAGTGTGCAACGCGTTCGCAACCTCGCGTAGTGCATCCCTAGCGCACTGGTTCGCTCGACCGCGAGCCGCAACAGCAAAACTCACGAACGCCGAACTCCGGCCGCCGCCTCGCTCGCCACCGCCGACGCCACAGCTCACCCCATCTCCTCTCGCTTGCTCCTTTGGATGCGCGCGAACCCGAGGAACCCGTAGAAGCAAACGGCGAGGCAAATGGTTGCCCGTAGCTCGATCCCGAGGAGCATCCGTCGTCGGATGTGCTCGCCGGCATTCATCTCCGGCGAGGACCGACGTGGCGCAGTCATGAGCGCTAATCCCTGCCAGCTCAGCCGCCCTTAGCCACTAACAATGGGCCCCGCAGCATGTCAAAGTGCTAGTCAACGCGGGTTAGCACCAGGTGTCACTGACGTGTGGACCCCACACGTCAGGTTTGACCCTGGTCAGCACTGCTGACCTGCTGACACAGGCATGACGCAGTGCTGACGCAATTAATCCTTTTCTGGATTTAAAATAATTCAGGAATTCCAGAAAATGCCCTAAACTTCTAAAATTCATAGAAATTCAACCGTAGCTCCAAATGAAACAAATTATATATGAAAAATGATCAGAAAAATCCAATCTATCCATCTGCACAGGTTTCATGCATGTTAGAGCAACTTAACCTTGCTGTTTAGGACAAATCATGTAAATGGCATTTGAATTTCCACATATGGAGTTTGAATTTGAATCTTGGATTCAAACCAACTCCATTTAATATTTTGCTAGTTGCATTAGGCCAAATCACGTCATATTGCCATGTCATAATCATGCATCATAATTGTTGCATTGCATTGATTGTGTTCTTCCTTGTTGCCGGTGATTGTCCCCTCTCGATAGCCGTGATTCCGACGATGAGTTCGATGACACCGATGAAGAACTATAATATCTTCAGAAGTACCAGGCAAGCAAAACCCCCTTGTTCATTCCGATACAATCCCATTCTCTCGCTCCTGCTCTCTTCTACTGCATTAGGACAACATCGATTCAACTGTTACATGTTGCGGTAGTTGAACCCCTTTTCCTCTGCATGACCTGTCATTGCCACAGTAAATAGATGAAACCCACTAGCATGAGTAGGAGTTGTTTGAACCCTGATGTGCCTACTCATTCATGCTTGTTTGTCATGCCTGCTACTGCTTAGAGTTGAGTCGGGTCTGATTCGTCGGGGATGAATTGGAATGGTGATGAACATGTCCTACTGTGTGTGAGCTAAGTGTGTGAACACGATTTGGTAAAGGTAGCGGTGAGAGGCCATGTAGGAGTACATGGTGGGTTGTCTCATTGAAGCCGTCCTCAGGAACTGAGTTCTGTGTTTGTGATCCATGATACAGTTACTACCACGCATTGGGCCCAAAACCAATGGACCCTCTCGGCTTCTTAATCACCCTTGTCCTCTGTCCAGGAGTTGCAAGTAGTTTCTGGTGTTTGTAGTATGCTGGAGGCCGTGGACAGCGCTGACCGAGGGGTGGGCTGTGATGCGGTAGGCACGTGGCCGGGCATGCCGGGCGCCCGTTTGGTGTCTCGGAACCCCGCACACATCGTTTGGGGCCGTATGTGGAAACCTCGGCCAGACTCCCTGCGGATGGAACCTGAATAGGCGATAAACCTGGACTATAGACTTGAGTGTTTAGGTAGGCTGTGGCCGACACCCTCGCTGGGCCTCCGCTTGAAGGTTGTCGAGTACATGTCGTGTAAACGGCGGTAAGTGGTGAGAGAGTGTGTGTCGAAGTACACCCCTGCAGGGTTAACATCATCTATTCGAATAGCTGTGTCCGCGGAAATGGACTTCTGGGTTGCCTATAACAGTTCATAGACAAGTGAAACTGGATACTCTAAAATGCGCAAGATAAGCGTGAGTGCTATGGATGGCGTTCTCGTAGGGAGACGGGAGCGGGTCCATAGTGGAGTATTGATATGGTGAATATGTGGACTCGTGTGCGCCACCTCAAAAGAGTTGCTTGCAGTCGTAGTTCAGGTTTGCCACTGAGTCAAAGCTGGCTTGCTGCAGTTAAACTCCACCACCCCCTTTTGGTACCGATGCATATATAGATAGTTCTGATGTAAGTCTTGCTGGGTACATTTGTACTCACGTTTGCTTATTTTATGTTTTGCAGAGAGACGTCAGTCTCGCTAGTAGTCCCATGTGGACTTCGACGTTTAGCTTGATACCTCAGCTACGATCTTGTGCCCTCGGCAGGATCTGGTAGATTGTCTGGCTTCTCAGCCTTTTTCATTTGTAGATGTCTGTACTCAGACATGTTAAGCTTCCGCATGTGCTTTGACTTGTATGCTCTGAATGTTGGGTCATGAGACCCATGTTTGTAATATCTGGCTCTTCGGGGCCTAATGAATAAATACTCTGAGTCGTAGAGTCTTGTTGTGATGCCATGTTGTATTTGCACATATCGAGCATATTGTGTGTATGATTGAAATGCTTGGTATGTGTGGGATCCGACAATCTAGTTGTCTATCCTTAGCAACCTCTCTTATGGGGAAATGTAGTCTAGTGCCTCCTTGAGCCATAGTAGTCCGCTACAGCCCGGTTCACCGGAGTTCTACTAGCCCAGCACTACTGCTCTGGACACTTGACTGGCCGGCATGTGTTTCATATCGTTCCTGTGTCTGTCCCTTCGGGGAAATGTCACGCTGTGACATCCGAAGTCCTGCCTAGCCTGCTACAACCCGGGTTCCCGGAGTCCTGTTAGCCCAGTGCTACAGCCCGGATTCGCACGCTGCTGACCGACACGTTCGATATGGATTCATGTATGCCTGTCCCCATACGTTAGTGCCGCTTTGGGTTCACGACTAGCCATGTCGGCCCGGATTCTCTGTCATATGGATGCTAGCGACATTGTCATATACGTGAGCCAAAAGGCGCAAACGGTCCCGGGCCATGGTAAGGCGACACCCGTGGGAATACCGTGCGTGAGGCCGCAAAGTGATATGAGGTGTTACAGGCTAGATCGGTGTGACTTGGAATCGGGGTCCTGACAGCGTAGTTGTCACATCCCTAGCCTTGCTATGCACTAGGCTAGCTAGTCATGTGTGCATCATGTTTGAATTTTGCAGAAACTTGAAATGGGGATGACAGAACCCCCAGCACCCCCCTGAAACCAATATCCCTAGCTTCTCGTATTGCACTAGGCTAGCTTCATGTGTGCATCATGTTTGAATTTTGCAGAAACATGAAATGGGGATGACAGAACCCCCAGCACCCCCCTGAAACCAACTAGGGTTTACCAAAATTGGTTTCAATGAACACAAAATGCTCTTCACAAAATGTTCATCATTTCTGGATTGGGCTAAAACCCCTGGCAAAAATGGTGCACACTTTTCTAGGACATTCTGGATTTTTGAATTAAATCATAAGTATTTGAATTTGGACATTTAAATTCTGTAAAATATTTTAACTGTCCAAATAATCTTGAAAGCATTTGAGGGCTATTGGAGATATTTTCAAAAGTGCCCACAACTATTTTCAGGATTTTAAAAAATGAATTAGTATTTTTACTAATTCAAAACAGAGAAATAAATAGAAAATAGAAACAGAAAGCAGAGAGAGAGAGTTACCTTGCCCGTTACTGTAGCAGCCCAGCCCACTGGAGATGCCAGTCATCCCCTACCTCACGCCAGTAGGCAGGGGCGCGTGGCCTCCGGACGCCAGCACGCGCGCGGCCACCTCCTGCTTGCCGCCGCTGCTGCTGGAGGGCGCCAAGAGCGCCACGACACCCCTGCATCTGCCCCCCCCTCTCTGGTTCCTCCTCTGCTCCCTCTCGCGCGCACTCACCCGAGCGCAGCCGCAGCCGCCGCTCGCCGTAGCCATGGCCATAGGCCCCCCTCGCCCTGCCGATGAGTCCACGAGCTCCGCCTCGACGCCCTCATCTTCCCCGTCGACCCACTCGACGCCAGATGCCTCAAAACGCCGTCCCCGACCTCTTCTTCATCGTCGGCCGCCGCGGATCCCCATCGTCGACTCGTCGCCGTCCGGCCTTCCCCGAGCTCAAAGAGGCTACCGCTGCAACCGCCGTGAGCCCCTCACCCCAACCCCTCTCTCCCCGCCGTCGATTCCTTCCTCTAGCCCCACTAACCACCGCGGCCGAACGTCACCGCCGCCGTGCCTCGTCGCTGACGTGGCTAGAGCCACAGTGGCTCGAAGCCAAGCTCACCGTTGTGCTCAGCGCAGCACCAGGAGCCTGTAGCCACCACCAGCTCCTCCTCCCGTGCACCGTAGCGCCGAACCCAGCCCCGTCCGAACTCCGGCCGCCGCCACGAGCTCGACTCCGGCGAGCTCGCTCCACCCCAGCTCCTCCCGCTTGCCCTACCAGATGCGCGCGAGCCCCAGCTACGCGTAGGACCAAACCGCGGCCGATTTGGTCGACCATGGGAAAATCCCGCACCCTCCGCCGGCTCGGGCTTTAGCGGCGACGAGCCGTGGACCACGTCCGGCGGGTTTGACCCCACTGACCAGGGGGTTGACCTCCCCTGTGTCACTGACGCGTGGGCCACCCCCTGACGCTTTTAGTTAGTATTAGTTTAACACTAATTAATTTAGGTTAAGTTAGTTAGTCACTGACGTGTGGACCCCACACGTCAGGTTTGACCTGGACGACCCGTTGACCTGCTGACGTCACACCGACGCCATGCTGACGCAGTAAATAGTTGCTGTATTTAAAACAATTCAGGAAATTCCAGAAAATCCTATAAACTTCTAAAAATCATAGAAAATCAACCGTAACTCCAAATGAAATAATTTATATATGAAAAATGATCACAAAAATCCAATCTATCCATCTGTACCATTTCCATGCATGTTAGAACAACTTATGACTACTGTTTAGGACAATTCAATTAAATGGCATTTAAGAAATCACATATGGAGTTTGAATTTGAATCTTTGATTCAAGCCAACTCCATTTAACTTGCTGCTAGTTGCATTAACCCAAACCACAGCATATTGCCATGTCATGATCATGCATCATATTGTGCATTGCATTGATTGTATTTCTTCTCTGTTGCCGGTGTTTGTCCCCCCTCAGTAGACGATGTTCCGACGTTGTGATCGCTGTCACTAATGAAGTCTCAATGCTATCTTCAGAAGTGCCAGGCAAGCAAAACCCCCTTGTTCATTCCGATACAATCCCACTCTCTCGCTCCTGCTCTCTTTTACTGCATTAGGACAACAACGATCTATCTGTTACTTGCTGCGGTAGCTGAACCCCTTTATCCTCTGCATGACCTGTCATTGCCACAGTAAATAGATGAAACCCACTAGCATGAGTAGGAGTTGTTTGAGCCCTGATGTGCCTACTCATTCATGCTTGTTTGTCATGCCTGCTATTGCTTAGAGTTGTGTCAGGTCTGATTCATCGGGAATGAATTGGAATGTGGTGAACATGTCCTACTGTTGAGAGCTAAGTGTGTGAACACGATTTGGTAAAGGTAGCGGTGAGAGGCCATGTAGGAGTACATGGTGGGTTGTCTCATTGAAACCGTCCTCAGGAACTGAGTTCTGTGTTTGTGATCCATGAACAGTTACAACCACACATTGGAATGCTTAAGTGCCCCTCTCGACTTATTAATCAACTTGATCTCTGTCCAGGAGTTGCAACTAGTTTCTGGTGTTTGTAGGTAGTGTTAGTAGTCTACCAAGTGGTACCCGGTACAGGTGGGCTTGGGACAGACTAGGCACCGTGGCACGGTGTACCAAGCGTAGATCCATCCGTCGAGGTGGGCTTGGGAACCGTGTTCACATCGTTTGGTGCCGTGAGCGACACCCCGGCCGGATCTCCTTGCGGATGGAACCCGAATAGGCGATAAACCTGGACTAGAGACTTGTGTGGTTAGTCAGGTCGTGGCCAACTCCCTCGCCAGGCTTCCGCTTGAAGGTTGCCGAGGTGCACGATGTGTACATGGTGGTAAGTGGCGAGAGCGTGTGTGACGAAGTACACCCCTGCAGGGTTAATATGATCTATTCGAATAGCCGTGTCCGCGGAAAAGGACTTCTGGGTCGCCTGTACAGTTCATAGACAAGTGAAAGTGGATACTCTAAAATGCGCAAGATAAGCGTGAGTGCTATGGATGGCGTTCTCGTAGGGAGACGAGAGCGGATCCATAGTGGAGTATTGATATGGTGAATATGTGGACTCGTGTGCGCCACCTCAAAAGAGTTACTTGCAGTCATAGTTCAGGATAGCCACTGAGTCAAAGCTGGCTTGCTGCAGTTAAACTCCACCACCCCCTTTGTTGATACCGATGCATATGTAGATAGTTCTGATGTAAGTCTTGCTGGGTACATTTGTACTCACGTTTGCCTATTTTATGTTTTGCAGAGAGACGTCAGTCTCGCTAGTAGTTCCGTGTGGACTTCGACGTTTAGCTTGTTACCTCAGCTACGATCTTGTGCCCTCGGCAGGATCTAGTAAATAGTCAGGCTTCTCAGCCTTTTTCATTTGTAGATGTCTGTACTCAGACATGTTAAGCTTCCGCATGTGCTTTGACTTGTATGCTCTGAATGTTGGGTCATGAGACCCATGTTTGTAATATCTGGCTCTTCGGAGCCTAATGAATAAATACTCTGAGTCGTAGAGTCTTGTTGTGATGCCATGTTGTATTTGCACATATCGAGCATATTGTGTGTATGATTGAAATGCTTGGTATGTGTGGGATCCGACAATCTAGTTGTCTATCCTTAGCAGCCTCTCTTATGGGGAAATGTAGTCTAGTGCCTCCTTGAGCCATAGTAGTCCGCTACAGCCCGGTTCACCGGAGTCCTGCTAGCCCAGCACTACTGCTCTGGACACTTGACTGGCCGGCATGTGTTTCATATCGTTCCTGTGTCTGTCCCTTCGGGGAAATGTCACGCGGTGACATCCGGAGTCCTGCCTAGCCTGCTACAGCCCGGGTTCCCGGAGTCCTGTTAGCCCAGTGCTACAGCCCGGATTCGCACGCTGCTGACCGACACGTTCGATGTTGATTCATGTATGCCTGTCCCCATACGTTAGTGCCGCTTTGGGTTCACGACTAGCCATGTCGGCCCGGGTTCTCTGTCATATGGATGCTAGCGACATTGTCATATACGTGAGCCAAAAGGCGCAAACGGTCCCGGGCCATGGTAAGGCGACACCCGTGGGAGTACCGTGCGTGAGGCCGCAAAGTGATATGAGGTGTTACAGGCTAGATCGGTGTGACTTGGAATCGGGGTCCCGACAGCTTTGGTATCAGAGCCTGACTGCCTGTAGGATTACCAAGCCAAACTGGTCGAAGTTGAGTCTAGAAATGCTTTAGTTATGTAAGGGAATTGATTGTGGAAGGGAACGTAAGGCTCTTTTTACTCCTTTACCTTATGCCCTTCTGATCTGAGTCACCCTCTTCTCTTCTACGGGGATTAAGAACTAGGCTTCTCATCTTTCTATCAGGATCACGTGTTACTAATCCGTAGACTCGTAGGATTGTTGGTCTGAAGCCTCAGTTCAGTTTCTACTACTTCCATGTGTTCTTAGTTGATCTCCGAACACTGATAATGTGATGTTAAGTGGTTATGCCACCAATTTGCAGGATGTCTCTAATCTTTTGAGCATTCACAGCCGTTATGCTGTCCGAGTCACCCCAAGTTTCTAAATAGTCTGATGCATTTGCAAATCCTTTCCGTCCGTTCCCGATGTTCCTTTGGGCCAGATTAACCACACTAATCGTTGAGTTGAGGTACTCTGTTGCCTTGACATATATGTTGGAGTTATTATTATGACCCTAGGTGTCTTAGAGGACCACTTAGCAATCTAGCAATGCTTGCATCCCCAGTGTGATGATTCTGGCCATTACTCTCGAAAGCATCCCGTGATGCCACTTAGTTAGTAGGCATTCTATTCCCGGGTTTCTGAACTCGAGATTCACCCTACTTACTTCATGTTGATAGTGTTGCTAGTTCCTTTAGGATATTAGTAACCTTTGTGATAGTCTTCGAGGTCCGTGGTATCTCATTCTTCCAATACCATGAACCATTATGGCAGAAGTTCTTTTAACCAAAAGATCACAACCAGGGCGCTCTTGAGGAGTACTCCATTCAGATTGTGACTCAGCCAGTCCTACCTTTCTTCATGGATTATATGGAAGAAATATGTTGAACTTGTTTGACATACTAAATTTATGCATCCGCAACTCAGAAAATCATATGTTCTTTGGGGTTGTCCCTCTTTAGCTGTATTCCGACCTTCATCTATCAATTGATAGTCAAGGGTATGTGTGCGATCGTGTTCATCGATGCGTACTATCCTTGTGGCCCGTCAAGCCGTTCTATTTCAGAATGACTAGGAGAAACAAACTCCAAAACCTCGTCCATATCTAGGATTGGGTCAAAGCAAGTGTATTCCCGCAGGCCAAACTGCCAATCCAGCTTTTGCTCTGCTCTACCTTGGAGCGTCAGCATCTTTATGTCAAGAGTGTCATGAGAATTGCACCACATCTGATGAATTCTTGATTAAGTGATACTTCTCGCCATCATTATTCATTCCTCGGTTCCGTGTTGTCACAACCGGAATACCGACAAGTGAACCGTGATGTGTGAAATCAATACTCTGAGCAACTCGTTGCTTGGTAGTTAATGACAATACTCTCATCCTTAGCGTGCCGGTTATTCAATCATCATCCTGAGATTGATCGTGTTACCTAGTCCATTTTTCCTGGTGCACTCTTTGGTCAACGAGTTAGGATTGTATCAATTCCTCGCTCTTTTTGTTCACATCGTTTTGCCCTGAAAAGCAAGTTTGTTCTCGAGCTTAGTAACATATCGGTGGTTCGTGATTTCTCGAATATCTTCTCGGAAGTGTTACCAGGTTGACACCTGACCGCTATGTTGAGCTCGTGATCAAATGGTTTTCCTATAAACCACTCTTTCTCCAAGAATCTGTGTTGGATACCTTGAGCTAGTTGGTTAAGCTAAACAACAACTTGGAGAGTTGGAAGATAAAAGCTTGCCTGACTTAGTTCTTTCCAAAGGATATCTCTTGTGTGTGTTTGTTGTAGAAAGATGATTTCTTCAACGATTGGTCCTCGTGATCAATTAATGGACCTATCCTCTTAACCAAACTTTGATTTGAGTATGGGCTATTACCAAATCAAACCAGAACCAACGATGTTCGTAATGTTGTCTTACTCGTGGTTGATTCCTCGAGCATACACCATTACATCTTTGGTCTGACCAATGCTATCACCGTGTTCACATGATGGTGGAAGTCCAGTGATATGGAAACTCCGATGAGTGGCTATTGAGCCCATCAACAACATCTTGTCCCCTCCTTAATTCATGTTGAACATCAACCTAGTGTTGAAAACTTTGTAACCATTGCCTTCATGTTGTTCATGAGGTATATGTTTGGTGCAAGAAGTGGCTTTCTCCAAGTTCACGTGCATTAGGTGCAAGTTGCCGTCGTGAATTCGAGAAAGTTAGTTTTGCTTCCTCTGGAATCATCCCAAGTCAGTCATGCACATGCGAAGTATACCATGGCTTGAGAGATTAGCTACCTCCATCCCATCGGTATTTCCTAGCACACCAAGCCACTGATTGATTTGTTCAAAGAAAAGAAGTTCATGCGCTACTCCTGAAGGGCCCGGACGGACATGCACAAGACTTCGTTATCTTAATGATGGTTCCCAACCAGAGCTCGGTAGTGTTTTCTTGTAAGACTACTATGTGGTCATGCTTGTCTGGGACAGCGTGTTCACATGTTGTAGCAGAACCAGCTCATGTTTTGGAGCTTGCTATCGTAGTTCATCCCCTGAGAATCTCGCAACGTCATCTCGTCAGTTGGTGTTGCAAACCTTCATTTTTCTTCCTAGACTCGATGAGTCTGGAATATCCTACCACCAACCAGATCTGAATCTCGGGCAGATGTGATGGTTGGAACGTTTCCCAAGAGCTATAATATTGGTCTCTCGGTAACCGGTAGAGTGGATGTCGTGGCCAACACACCCAACCGGAAGACCTATTATTATAGTATCTTGATTGAGGAAGTTGGCCACCTCTCCATAAGGATTTCATAAGATTCTACTTCCGTAGATATTCCTTATGGACTCTTGTGCTCCCGAAGTCCGACCTTTTACTTGATGTTCTACGTACCAAACCATTTTAACAAATGGGTTGCACTAGCACATCGAGGAGAACATTAGAAGCGGAGTGCTAAATGTCTCTCGGTCGATCATCCAGATTCTGTTTCCTTAGCCTCGCTAAGGGGAAGGCTGAGAAGGTGTTATCTTCCTTTGTATCCGCATTGTCCATCACTATTCATCATGGAAGTAAGGATGCCAGGATCCTCGGCACGGATATTGGTAAAACTTGATGAATATGGGAATGCTCAAGTTCTTGAGAGCACGTGCAAGCATTAGGTGTCATCGTCAGCACTAACTGGGATTGGCCCACATTTCATCGGTTATGTTATAACCTTTCAAATAGTGGAATCACTCTCTACTGTTGGGTTTCTCCCGAGTTACTAGAATCATTCCCATCATTTGCATTTTGTTCCCAGCTTGCACCTCAGTAATTACTGCTTAGGATCATCTTCAAAAGTGCTCCTACTATGGGTCCCATCCATCCCCGATGATAAGCAAAATCATCCATGCCGTTGTTTTCAACAAGGTAGTCCACATCATTCCTTCTGGTATGAGTGTTCCATTCTTTCGAATTCGTTCACACGATCGTTTGTGATTGCCTTAGGCTGGTTTAAAGAGTTTCAACAATCTTGTATCAAAAGTAACTCTTCTTGCCACCTAAGGGATATTTCTATGAGCCACCTTCTCTAAGGTGCCCCGTTATGGAGTCATGGCAACTAACTCCTCGCTGCTTTGGAACCCATGCACCATATTATCTAAGCGTGGGATTGTTGCCCACCAAATCAAACCTCATCGTTTGTTCTTCCATCCCTCTCGATGTGTTTTGTGTCTCAACTCGAGATGTTTCAGCATCTCATTCCGCGAGTTGATCTTGTATAGCTCGATCTTCGAGAAGATCAATCCTGTAGAGTTTCCCTCTCTTCCGTCATCATAGTTGGATGAAGCTCTCGAAAGGAAAGGTGTCAAGATCAGGATGATGCAATGAGTCAACATCTTCGAGAAGAATCAATTGGATCGTAAATATTATGTTACTTTGAGTTCCCCTTTCATCTTACCCTACGCTTAAATCTCGGGACGAGATTTTTGTTTAGTGGGGGTGAGTTGTCACATCCCTAGCCTTGCTATGCACTAGGCTAGCTAGTCATGTGTGCATCATGTTTGAATTTTGCAGAAACTTGAAATCGGGATGACAGAACCCGCAGCACCCCCCTGAAACCAATATCCCTAGCTTCTCGTATTGCACTAGGCTAGCTTCATGTGTGCATCATGTTTGAATTTTGCAGAAACTTGAAATGGGGATGACAGAACCCCCAGCACCCCCCTGAAACCAACTAGGGTTTACCAAAATTGGTTTCAATGAACCCAAAATGCTCTTCACAAAATGTTCATCATTTCTGGATTGGGCTAAAACCCCTGGCAAAAATGGTGCACACTTTTCTAGGACATTCTGGATTTTTGAATTAAATCATAAGTATTTGAATTTGGACATTTAAATTCTATAAAATATTTTAACTGTCCAAATAATCTTGAAAGCATTTGAGGGCTATTGGAGATATTTTCAAAAGTGCCCACAACTATTTTCAGGATTTTACAAAATGAATTAGTATTTTTACTAATTCAAAACAGAGAAATAAATAGAAAACAGAAACAGAAAGCAGAGAGAGAGAGAGTTACCTTGGCCCGTTACTGTAGCAGCCCAGCCCACTGGAGATGCCAGTCATCCCCTACCTCACGCCAGTAGGCAGGGGCGCGTGGCCTCCGCACGCCAGCACGCGCGCGGCCACCTCCTGCTTGCCGCCGCTGCTGCTGGAGGGCGCCAAGAGCGCCACGACACCCCTGCATCTCCCCCCTCTCTGGTTCCTCCTCTGCTCCCTCTCGCGCGCACTCACCCGAGCGCAGCCGCAGCCGCCGCTCGCCGTAGCCATGGCCACAGGCCCCCCTCGCCCTGCCGATGAGTCCACGAGCTCTGCCTCGACGCCCTCATCCTCCCCGTCGACCCACTCGACGCCAGACGCCTCAAAACACCGTCCCCGACCTCTTCTTCATCGTCGGCCGCTGCGGATCCCCATCGTCGACTCGTCGCCGTCCGGCCTTCCCCGAGCTCGAAGAGGCCACCGCTGCAACCGCCGTGAGCCCCTCACCCCAACCCCTCTCTCCCCGCCGTCGATTCCTTCCTCTAGCCCCACTAACCACCGCGGCCGAACGTCACCGCCGCCGTGCCTCGTCACCGACGTGGCTAGAGCCACAGTGGCTCGAAGCCAAGCTCAACGCTGTGCTCAGCGCAGCACCAGGAGCCTGTAGCCACCACCAGCTCCTCCTCCCGTGCACCGTAGCGCCAAACCCAGCCCCGTCCGAACTCCGGCCGCCGCCACGAGCTCGACTCCGGCGAGCTCGCTCCACCCCAGCTCCTCTCGCTTGCCCTACCAGATGCGCGCGAGCCCAGCTACGCGTAGGAATAAACCACGGCCGATTTGGTCGACCGTGGGCAAATCCCGCGCCCTCCGCCGTCTCGGGCTTCACCGGCGACGAGCCGTGGACCAAGTCCGGCGGGTTTGACCCCACTGACCAGGGGGTTTGACCTCCCCTGTGTCACTGACGCGTGGGCCACCCCCCCTGACGCTTTTAGTTAGTATTAGTTTAACACTAATTAATTTAGGTTAAGTTAGTTAGTCACTGACGTGTGGACCCCACACGTCAGGTTTGACCTGGACGACCCGTTGACCTGCTGACGTCACACCGACGCCATGCTGACGCAGTAAATAGTTGCTGTATTTAAAACAATTCAGGAAATTCCAAAAAATCCTATAAACTTCTAAAAATCATAGAAAATCAACCGTAACTCCAAATGAAATAATTTATATATGAAAAATGATCAGAAAAATCCAATCTATCCATCTGTACCATTTCCATGCATGTTAGAACAACTTATGACTACTGTTTAGGACAATTCAATTAAATGGCATTTAAGAAATCACATATGGAGTCTGAATTTGAATCTTTGATTCAAGCCAACTCCATTTAACTTGCTGCTAGTTGCATTAACCCAAACCACAGCATATTGCCATGTCATGATCATGCATCATATTGTGCATTGCATTGATTGTATTTCTTCTCTGTTGCCGGTGTTTGTCCCCCCTCAGTAGACGATGTTCCGACGTTGTGATCGCTGTCACTAATGAAGTCTGAATGCTATCTTCAGAAGTGCCAGGCAAGCAAAACCCCCTTGTTCATTCCGATACAATCCCACTCTCTCGCTCCTGCTCTCTTTTACTGCATTAGGACAACAACGATCTATCTGTTACTTGCTGCGGTAGCTGAACCCCTTTATCCTCTGCATGACCTGTCATTGCCACAGTAAATAGATGAAACCCACTAGCATGAGTAGGAGTTGTTTGAGACCTGATGTGCCTACTCATTCATGCTTGTTTGTCATGCCTGCTATTGCTTAGAGTTGTGTCAGGTCTGATTCATCGGGAATGAATTGGAATGTGGTGAACATGTCCTACTGTTGAGAGCTAAGTGTGTGAACACGATTTGGTAAAGGTAGCGGTGAGAGGCCATGTAGGAGTACATGGTGGGTTGTCTCATTGAAACCGTCCTCAGGAACTGAGTTCTGTGTTTGTGATCCATGAACAGTTACAACCACACATTGGAATTCTTAAGTGCCCCTCTCGACTTATTAATCAACTTGATCTCTGTCCAGGAGTTGCAACTAGTTTCTGGTGTTTGTAGGTAGTGTTAGTAGTCTACCAAGTGGTACCCGGTACAGGTGGGCTTGGGACAGACTAGGCACCGTGGCACGGTGTACCAAGCGTAGATCCATCCGTCGAGGTGGGCTTGGGAACCCGTGTTCACATCGTTTGGGGCCGTGAGCGACACCCCGGCCGGATCTCCTTGCGGATGGAACCCGAATAGGCGATAAACCTGGACTAGAGACTTGTGTGGTTAGTCAGGTCGTGGCCGACTCCCTCGCCAGGCTTCCGCTTGAAGGTTGCCGAGGTGCACGATGTGTACATGGTGGTAAGTGGCGAGAGCGTGTGTGACGAAGTACACCCCTGCAGGGTTAATATGATCTATTCGAATAGCCGTGTCCGCGGAAAAGGACTTCTGGGTCGCCTGTACAGTTCATAGACAAGTGAAAGTGGATACTCTAAAATGCGCAAGATAAGCGTGAGTGCTATGGATGGCGTTCTCGTAGGGAGACGAGAGCGGATCCATAGTGGAGTATTGATATGGTGAATATGTGGACTCGTGTGCGCCACCTCAAAAGAGTTACTTGCAGTCGTAGTTCAGGTTAGCCACTGAGTCAAAGCTGGCTTGCTGCGGTTAAACTCCACCACCCCCTTTGTTGATACCGATGCATATGTAGCTAGTTCTGATGTAAGTCTTGCTGGGTACATTTGTACTCACGTTTGCCTATTTTATGTTTTGCAGAGAGATGTCAGTCTCGCTAGTATTTCCGTGTGGACTTCGACGTTTAGCTTGTTACCTCAGCTACGATCTTGTGCCCTCGGCAGGATCTACTAAATAGTCAGGCTTCTCAGCATTTTTCATTTGTAGTTGTCTGTACTCAGACATGTTAAGCTTCCGCATGTGCTTTCACTTGTATGCTCTGAATGTTGGGTCATGAGACCCATGTTTGTAATATCTGGCTCTTCGGAGCCTAATGAATAAATACTCTGAGTCGTAGAGTCTTGTTGTGATGCCATGTTGTATTTGCACATATCGAGCATATTGTGTGTATGATTGAAATGCTTGGTATGTGTGGGATCCGACAATCTAGTTGTCTATCCTTAGCAGCCTCTCTTATGGGGAAATGTAGTCTAGTGCCTCCTTGAGCCATAGTAGTCCGCTACAGCCCGGTTCACCGGAGTCCTGCTAGCCCAGCACTACTGCTCTGGACACTTGACTGGCCGGCATGTGTTTCATATCGTTCCTGTGTCTGTCCCTTAGGGGCCGACATGGCTAGTCGTGAACCCAAAGCGGCACTAACGTATGGGAACAGGCATACATGAATCAACATCGAACGTGTTGGTCAGCATGACTAGACATTTATTCATTAGGCTCCGAAGAGCCAGATATTACAAACATGGGTCTCATGACCCAACATTCAGAGCATACAAGTGAAAGCACATGCGGAAGCTTAACATGTCTGAGTACAGACAACTACAAATGAAAAAGGCTGAGAAGCCTGACTATTTAGTAGATCCTGCCGAGGGCACAAGATCGTAGCTGAGGTATCAAGCTAAACGTCGAAGTCCACACGGAACTACTAGCGAGACTGACGTCTCTCTGCAAAACATAAAATAGGCAAACGTGAGTACAAATGTACCCAGCAAGACTTACATCAGAACTATCTACATATGCATCGGTATAGACAAAAGGGGTGGTGGAGTTTAACTGCAGCAAGCCGGCTTTGACTCGGTGGCTAACCTGAACTACGACTGCAAGTAACTCTTTTGAGGTGGCGCACACGAGTCCACATATTCATCATATCAATACTCCAATATGGATCCGCTCCCGTCTCCCTATGAGAACGCCATCCATAGCACTCATGCTTATCTTGCTCATTTTAGAGTATCCACTTTCACTTGTCTATGAACTGTTATAGGCATCCTAGAAGTCCATTTCCGCGGACACGGCTATCCGAATAGATGATGTTAACCCTGCAGGGGTGTACTTCGTCACACACGCTCTCGCCACTTACCACCATGTACACGTCGTGTACCTCGGCAACCTTCAAGCGGAAGCCTGGCGAGGGAGTCGGCCACAGCCTACCTAAACACTCAAGTCTCTAGTCCAGGTTTATCGCCTATTCAGGTTCCATCCGCAGGGAGTCCGGCCGAGGTTTCCACATACGGCCCCGAATGATGTGTGCAGGGTTCCGAGACACCAAACGGGCGCCCGGCATGCCCGGCCACGTGCCTACCGCATCACAGCCCACCCCTTCGGTCAGCGCTCCCCACGGCCTCCAGCATACTACAAACACCAGAAACTACTTGCAACTCCTGGACAAAGGACAAGGGTGATTAAGAAGCCAAGAGGGTCCATTGGTTTCGGGCCCAATGCGTGGTAGTAACTATATCATGGATCACAAACACAGAACTCAGTTCCTGAGGACGGCTGCAATGAGACAACCCACCATGTACTCCTACATGGCCTCTCACCGCTACCTTTACCAAAACGTGTTCACACACTTAGCTCGCACACAGTAGGACATGTTCATCACCATTCCAACTCATCCCCGATGAATCAGACCCGACTCAACTCTAAGCAGTAGCAGGCATGACAAACAAGCATGAATGAGTAGGCACATCAGGGCTCAAACAACTCCTACTCATGCTAGTTAACTAGCAGAGTTAATTAGAATTAAACTAAACCTAATCTAGATTAGTTAAGGCCTGGGCCCACATGTCAGTGACCTAGGGGAAGTCAAACCCCTGGTCAAAAGGTCAAACGCGCCGGCGGCTTGACGCCGGCGGCGACAGACGCGGCGGAGGGGCTCGG
The DNA here is from genome assembly GCF_018294505.1 of Triticum aestivum. Lineage (NCBI taxonomy): Eukaryota > Viridiplantae > Streptophyta > Magnoliopsida > Poales > Poaceae > Triticum > Triticum aestivum. Next base: position 257,676,973 of record NC_057805.1, read on the forward strand.
GAAACGCCCTCCGGCGACCATTGGGCTCGGGGTTTGGCCCTACGGGCTGCTGGACGTGCACCGCATCCAACGGAGCAGGCGGCTGGGCGAGGGGAGGTCGGGAACTACGGTGGCGACCACTTGGGCGGAGGCCGGAGCTCGGGCAACGGCGGAGATGGCGCTACGGGGCACGGCAGAGCGAACCCGTGGGTGCTTCAGGTTCACAGGAGCGCGGCGAGCACGCTGGTGATGCTCGGGCGAGCGGCCGAGCTCAGGAGCACGGAGCTCGTTGGCAATGGCGGCGGCGAGTTTCGGTGCTCGTGGGGAATGGTGCTACGGCAACCAAACGGGGACAGGGTTAGGGGGAAATGACCGGGGGCTCACCGCGGTCACGAACAGGTTCTCGGCGAGCTCGGGGAGGCACGGACGGCGTCGGAATTTGGCGGCGGCGATGCACGGCCGTGCGCGGAGACGATGGGTCGATGGCGAGGCGACAGGGCGTCCGGCGCTGCTCGCGTTGAGGGGGAGCTTCAAGGCGTCGAGGCAGAGCTCGTGGACTCATCGGCGGGGCGAGGGGTGGCCGGTGGCCATGGCTACGGCGAGCGGCGTCGATGAGCTCCGCTCGGGTGTGCTCGGGAGAGGGAGCAGAGGGCGAGGGAGAGAGCAGAGAGTGAGGGAGAGGAGCGAGGAGCTTCGGGGCGTCGTCGTGGCATCGCCACGAGGGGCCGGGGAAGCCGGAGGTGGCGCGGGCGCGTGCTCGGCGGCGGTGCGCTGTCCCCCTCCTCTGCCTACTGGCAAAGGTAGGTGGTGACTGGCATGGGCCAGGTGGGCCGGCCCAGTCCAGGTAAGCGCCAGGTAATACTCCTTTCTCTCTCTTTTCTTTAATTGTTTCTGTTTTCTATTTATTTTGATCTGTTTTGAATTAGTAAAAATACTAACTCATTTTGTAAAATCCTGATAAAAATTGTGGGCACTTTTGAAAATATTTCCAACAGCCCTCAACTAGTTTCAGAATTATTAGAGCATTTAAAATATTTATAGGATTTAAATGCCCCAATTCAAATACAATATGAGTTAATTCAAAAATCCAAAAATGACCTAGAAATATGTTTATCATTTTTGGTAGAGGTTTTTACCTTTATCAAAAATCATGAACTTTTCTAAAGGGCATTTGGGTTCATTGAAAATGTTTTTAAGTTGAACCTAGTTGAGTTCTTTTGGGTGCTAGGGATTGATCACCCCTATTTCAAGTTTAAGCAAAATTTAAACATGATGCATGAGGAACAAGCAAATTCAGACAAGGGCTGATCTGGGGCTGTGACAGCTCTTCTCCCTCGCTCTCTGGACCTCCCTTCCCCTCGCTCCTCTGTCCCCCCCCCATGGCCGAGTATGCCGTCGCCGCCGCTCGCTGTTGCCACGACCACCGGGCCTCCCTCGCCCTTCCAATGTGCTCGAGAGCTCCGCCACGCCGTCCCCATCTACCCCACCAAGCCACGTGAGCTGGGAAGCACCGCAACGCCCTCGACGTCCTCATCTTCTTCCTCGGCCACAGGAGATCGCCGCCGGGATTCCGACGCCGTCAAGCCTTCCCCGAGCCCGCTTCGACGACCTCTGCAACCACCGTGAGCTCCCGTGTCGTAACCCCCTCTCCCCGAGCTCGATTACGCCTCTAGTCGTGCCAGCCGCCGTACCCGAGCGCCGCCGTCCGCCATGGTCGTTGCTCTCGCAGCCACCGTGCATCTCCGCTCAAGATTGTGCCTCCGGCGTGCTCCTGGAGCAACGATGAGTCCAACGCAGCCCCTAACTAGCTCTCCCGTGCACCGGAACACCGAACCCCCGCATGTTCCTGAACTCCGGCCGCCGCCGCGAGCTCGTCTCCGGCGAGTACAGCGCACCCCAGTCGCTGCTGCCTACTCCGTTGGATGCGGACGAGCATGGGCTCCCTCCTGGTGGTCGCACCGCACCTAACCGCAGCCCCTAGCGCCGCCCAGCTGCAGCTCCGCCGTGCGGAATGGTCGTCGCCGGCCAGAGTCCGGCGATGATGACGTGGCTTCATCATTAGAGGCTAATCCCTTAACTAGCCACCTCACAGCCACTGACAGTGGGCCCTACCACAGGGTCAAACCCAATCAGCGCTGGTTTTGACCGGGATTAGTCCCCGTGTCACTGACGTGTGGCCCCCACACGTCAGGTTTGACCTGGACGACCCCGCTGACCAGCTGACGTCATCCTGACGTAGTGCTGACGCAGTAATCTAATTACTGGAATTATTCTTATACAGGAAATTCCAGAAAATAGTGCAAACTTCTATAATTCATAGAAATTCAACCGTAGCTCCAAATCAAATAATTTATATATGAAAAATGATCAGAAAAATCCAATCTATCCATCTGTACCATCTCCATGCATGTTAGAACAACTTATGGCTGCTGTTTAGGCCAAGTCATATAAATGGCATTTAAACCCTCACATATGGAGTTTGAATTGAACCTAGGATTCAAGCCAACTCCATTTAACATGTTGCTAGCTGCATTAGCTCAATTCACAGCATATTGCCATGTCACATTCATGCATCATATTGTTGCATTGCATTGATTGTGTTTCCTCTCTGTTGCCGGTGTTTGTTCCCCCTCAGTAGACAATGTTCCGACGTTGTGATCGCTGACACTAATGAAGACTCAATGCTATCTTCAGAAGTGCCAGGCAAGCAAAACCCCCTTGCTCATTCCGATACAATCCCACTCTCTTGCTCCTGCTCTCTTTTATTGCATTAGGACAACAATGATTCATCTGTTACTTGCTGCGGTAGCTGAACCCCTTTATCCTCTGCATGACCTGTCATTGCCACAGTAAATAGATGAAACCCACTAGCATGAGTAGGAGTTGTTTGAGCCCTGATGTGCCTACTCATTCATGCTTGTTTGTCATGCCTGCTATTGCTTAGAGTTGAGTCAGGTCTGATTCATCGGGAATGAATTGGAATTTGGTGAACATGTCCTACTGTTGAGAGCTAAGTGTGTGAACACGATTTGGTAAAGGTAGCGGTGAGAGGCCATGTAGGAGTACATGGTGGGTTGTCTCATTGAAACCGTCCTCAGGAACTGAGTTCTGTGTTTGTGATCCATGAACAGTTACTACCACGCATTGGAATGCTTAAGTGCCCCTCCCGACTTATTAATCAACCTGATCTCTGTCCAGGAGTTGCAACTAGTTTCTGGTGTTTGTAGGTAGTGTTAGTAGTCTACCAAGTGGTACCCGGTACAGGTGGGCTTGGGATAGACTAGGCACCGTGGCACGGTGTACCAAGCGGGTGAGCTGTCACAGCCCCAGATCAGCCCTTGTCTGACTTTGCTTGTTCCTCATGCATCATGTTTAAATTTTGCTTAAACTTGAAATAGGGGTGATCAATCCCTAGCACCCAAAAGAACTCAACTAGGTTCAACTTAAAAACATTTTCAATGAACCCAAATGCCCTTTAGAAAAGTTCATGATTTTTGATAAAGGTAAAAACCTCTGCCAAAAATGATAAACATATTTCTAGGTCATTTTTGGATTTTTGAATTAACTCATATTGTATTTGAATTGGGGCATTTAAATCCTATAAATATTTTAAATGCTCTAATAATTCTGAAACTAGTTGAGGGCTGTTGGAAATATTTTCAAAAGTGCCCACAATTTTTATCAGGATTTTACAAAATGAGTTAGTATTTTTACTAATTCAAAACAGATCAAAATAAATAGAAAATAGAAACAATTAAAGAAAAGAGAGAGAAAGGAGTATTACCTGGCGCTTACCTGGACTGGGCCGGCCCACCTGGCCCATGCCAGTCACCACCTACCTTTGCCAGTAGGCAGAGGAGGGGGACAGCGCACCGCCGCCGAGCACGCGCCCGCGCCACCTCCTGCTTCCCCGGCCCCTCCTGGCGATGCCACGACGACGCCCCGAAGCTCCTCGCTCCTCTCCCTCACTCTCTGCTCTCTCCCTCGCCCTCTGCTCCCTCTCCCGAGCACACCCGAGCGGAGCTCGTCGACGCCGCTCGCCGTAGCCATGGCCACCGGCCACCCCTCGCCCCGCCGATGAGTCCACGAGCTCCGCCTCGACGCCTTGAAGCTCCCCCCCAACGCGAGCATCGCCGGACGCCCTGTCGCCTCGCCATCGACCCATCGTCTCTGTGCACGGCCGTGCATCGCCGCCGCCAAATTCCGACGCCGTCCGTGCCTCCCCGAGCTCGCCGAGAACCTCTTCGTGACGGCGTTGAGCCCCCGGTCATTTCCCCCTAACCCTGTCCCCGTTTGGTTGCCATAGCACCATTCCCCACGAGCACCGAAGCTCGCCGCCGCCATTGCCAACGAGCTCCGTGCTCCTGAGCTCGGCCGCTCGCCCGAGCATCACCAGCGTGCTCGCCGCGCTCCTGTGAACCTGAAGCACCCACGAGTTCGCTCTGCCGTGCCCCGTAGCGCCATGTCCGCCGTTGCCCGAGCTCCGGCCGCCGCCCAAGTGGTCGCCACCGTAGTTCCCGACCTCCCCTCGCCCAGCCGCCTGCTCCGTTGGATGCGGTGCACGTCCAGCAGCCCGTAGGGCCAAACCCCGAGCCCAATGGTCGCCGGAGGGCGTTTCCCGAGCCCCTCCGCCGCGTCTGTCGCCGCCGGCGTCAAGCCGCCGGCGCGTTTGACCTTTTGACCAGGGGTTTTACTTCCCCTAGGTCACTGACATGTTGGCCCAGGCCTTAACTAATCTAGATTAGGTTTAGTTTAATTCTAATTAACTCTGCTAGTTAACCTTGTCACTGACGTGTGGACCCCACTGTCAGGTTTGACTTGGCCAGCCCTTTGACCTGCTGACGTCATGCTTACACATTGCTGATGCAGTAAATAGTTTCTGTATTTAAAATAATTCAGGAATTCTAGAAAATAGTATGAACTTCTAAAATTCATAGAAAATCAACCGTAGCTCATAATGAAATATTTTATATATGAAAGATTATCAGAAAAATCCAATCTATCCATTTATGCTACTTTCATGCATGAAAAACCAACTTATACCTGTTGTATAAGTGAAAACATTCAAATGGCATTTTAAATGCTCAAACTAGAGTTTGCATTTGAACCTTCGGTTCAAATGGGCTCCCTTGCACTTGTTGCTAGCTACATTAGCTCAATTCACAGCATATTGCCATGTCACATTCATGCATCATATTGTTGCATTGCATTGATTGTGTTTCCTCTCTGTTGCCGGTGTTGTCCCCTCTCGGTAGACGTTGTTCCGGCGTTGTGATCGTTGACACTAATGAAGACTCAATGCTATCTTCAGAAGTGCCAGGCAAGCATAACCCCCTTGTTCATTCCGATACAATCCCACTCTCTCGCTCCTGCTCTCTTTACTGCATTAGGACAACAACGATTCAACTGTTACTTGTTGCGGTAGTTGAACCCCTTATCCTCTGCATGACCTGTCATTGCCACAGTAAATAGATGAAACCCACTAGCATGAGTAGGAGTTGTTTGAGCCCTGATGTGCCTACTCATTCATGCTTGTTTGTCATGCCTGCTACTGCTTAGAGTTGAGTCGGGTCTGATTCATCAGGGATGAGTTGGAATGGTGATGAACATGTCCTACTGTGTGCGAGCTAAGTGTGTGAACACGTTTTGGTAAAGGTAGCGGTGAGAGGCCATGTAGGAGTACATGGTGGGTTGTCTCATTGCAGCCGTCCTCAGGAACTGAGTTCTGTGTTTGTGATCCATGATATAGTTACTACCACGCATTGGGCCCGAAACCAATGGACCCTCTTGGCTTCTTAATCACCCTTGTCCTCTGTCCAGGAGTTGCAAGTAGTTTCTGGTGTTTGTAGTATGCTGGAGGCCGTGGGTAGCACTGACCGGAGGGGTGGGCTGTGATGCGGTAGGCACGTGGCCGGGCATGCCGGGCGCCCGTTTGGTGTCTCGGAACCCTGCACACATCGTTCGGGGCCGTATGTGGAAACCTCGGCCGGACTCCCTACGGATGGAACCTGAATAGGCGATAAACCTGGACTAGAGACTTGAGTGTTTAGGTAGGCTGTGGCCGACTCCCTCGCCAGGCTTCCGCTTGAAGGTTGCCGAGGTACACGACGTGTACATGGTGGTAAGTGGCGAGAGAGTGTGTGACGAAGTACACCCCTGCAGGGTTAACATCATCTATTCGAATAGCCGTGTCCGCGGAAATGGACTTATGGGTTGCCTATAACAGTTCATAGACAAGTGAAAGTGGATACTCTAAAATGCGCAAGATAAGCGTGAGTGCTATGGATGGCGTTCTCGTAGGGAGACGGGAGCGGATCCATAGTGGAGTATTGATATGATGAATATGTGGACTCGTGTGCGCCACCTCAAAAGAGTTACTTGCAGTCGTAGTTTAGGATAGCCACCGAGTCAAAGCTGGCTTGCTGCAGTTAAACTCCACCACCCCTTTTGTTGAAACCGATGCATATGTAGATAGTTCTGATGTAAGTCTTGCTGGGTACATTTGTACTCACGTTTGCCTATTTTATGTTTTGCAGAGAGACGTCAGTCTCGCTAGTAGTTCCGTGTGGACTTCGACGTTTAGCTTGATACCTCAGCTACGATCTTGTGCCCTCGGCAGGATCTGGTAGATAGTCAGGCTTCTCAGCCTTTTTCATTTGTAGATGTCTGTACTCAGACATGTTAAGCTTCCGCATGTGCTTTGACTTGTATGCTCTGAATGTTGGGTCATGAGACCCATGTTTGTAATATCTGGCTCTTCGGGGCCTAATGAATAAATACTCTGAGTCGTAGAGTCTTGTTGTGATGCCATGTTGTATTTGCACATATCGAGCATATTGTGTGTATGATTGAAATGCTTGGTATGTGTGGGATCCGACAATCTAGTTGTCTATCCTTAGCAGCCTCTCTTATGGGGAAATGTAGTCTAGTGCCTCCTTGAGCCATAGTAGTCCGCTACAGCCCGGTTCACCGGAGTCCTGCTAGCCCAGCACTACTGCTCTGGACACTTGACTGGCCGGCATGTGTTTCATATCGTTCCTGTGTCTGTCCCTTCGGGGAAATGTCACGCTGTGACATCCGAAGTCTTGCCTAGCCTGCTATAGCCCGGGTTCCCGGAGTCCTGTTAGCCCAGTGCTACAGCCCGGATTCGCACGCTGCTGACCGACACGTTTGATATGGATTCATGTATGCTTGTCCCCATACGTTAGTGCCGCTTTGGGTTCACGACTAGCCATGTCGGCCCGGATTCTCTGTCATATGGATGCTAGCGACATTGTCATATACGTGAGCCAAAAGGCGCAAACGGTCCCGGGCCATGGTAAGGCGACACCCGTGGGAATACCATGCGTGAGGCCGCAAAGTGATATGAGGTGTTACAGGCTAGATCGGTGTGACTTGGAATCGGGGTCCTGACAGCCACTAGGTTTGCCAACCACGTTGGATGCAATACTCCTCTAACCAAACCAGCTGCCTCAAGTTTCTTGATTCCTTCGGCAGTGAATTGTTTGTGCTCCAAAGCTTGCTTCCAGACCTTCTACTTGACGGGCCGAGCATGAGGGCAAACAGTAAGGTGGTGCCCGATTACCTCCCTGGGAACACCGGGGATGTCATATGGTTGCCAAGCAAACACATCGACATGCGCCCACGGGAAGGCAACGAGCACATTCCTATTTGTCGTCAAGGGTGGAGCTGATAGTGAACGTACCATCAGTGCCAACCTGCCCTGTCAGGACCTTCTTCACAGCAGGTGCAACAACCTTGGATCTCTTGCTAGTAGAACTTTCCTGCAAGTCATCGACAGGTGCAGCACACTCCGGAGAGGCGCGCTTCCCGGATTCCTTGCCGGTATCGTTGCTAGCTTTTCTCCCTTGCTTGTTTTCCTTGGCGGGGACTGCGGCTTCCGCGGCCTCGGGATCAACCGTATCCCGGTACATCTTATCCATTCATATAATTGTGTCCCTCTTGTCTGATGGGATAGAAATGATGCCCATTGGTCCTGGCATCTTCAGGGTGTTGTAGGCATAGTAGGATGCCGCCATGAATTTCGCCATGGCAGGTCGTCCAAGTATCCCATTGTACGGCAAGGGAAGCTCAACCATGTCGAACACGATCTTCTTGGTCCGATAGTTCAATTCTCCTCCAAATGTCACTGGTAGCGTGATCTTCCCCTTTGGGTGACTCCTACCGGGGTTGATCCATTGGAATGTACCAGTAACCTTGAGCTCTTCATCTGATATCTGCAGCTTGCTGATTACCTCAGGAGAAATCAGATTCAACCCAGCCCCGCCGCTAACCATCATCTTTGTGACCTTGTGGATGTAGATTGTTGGTGAAACCCGCAATGGCAAGCACCCTACAGCGGTGGTCTGGTCAGGGTGATCCTCTTCGTCAAAGATGATGGGCGTGAAAGACCATTTGAGTGGTTTCCAGAAATCTCCCACTGGCTCCATAGCATTGACCTCACATGCCCACTGTTTCAGCTGGCGGTGAGAGGAGTGCAAAGATCTGACCCCGTCAATGCACAAGGCGTCAGTGGCTTTCTGAAACTCTTGCTCGGTGGATTCCTCTTCGTCCCCTTCATAGCTTTCATCATCACATTCCTTCTTTTCATGCCCTTGCAGGGGCAACCTCCTCGGTCGCCTCAGCCCTTCCCGCCAATGCCATCTTGGTCTCTCTCCTTGTCACGCTTCTCGTACTCAGCTTTCCGCTTCTTGACGAGTTGCTCAACTTGATGACACTCTTGGAGATCATAGACCTTTGTCCGATGGATCTTCCAATACGGGCCGTCCGCCTTCCCAGCCTTCTTGGCCGCTGCAGCTTCCCGGCAGTCATTGCATGCGGCAACTTATACTTCTTGAGCTTGCGTTGGTTTTTTCCTTGAAGAGGAAAGCGTGATCCAGCAATGTAGAGTATGTATTTCCATCATCTTTTCAGAACCAAGGTATCAATCCAGTAGGAGACAACGCTCCAGTCACCGAATACCTGCACAAACAAACAATAACTTGCACCCAACGCGACAAAGGGGTTGTCAATACCTTCACGGTTGTTTGCAAAGTGAGATCTGATGGAGATGGATAAACGGTAAAGTAATATTTTTGGTATTTTTGGTTTATGGAACGGAAGGTAAAAGATTGCAAAGGAAGTAAATCGGAAACTAAAACTGTAGATCGGAAACTTATATGATGGAAAATAGACATGGGGGCCATAGGTTTGACTAGAGGCGTCTCTCAAGATAGAAAAGCGCATAGTTATGGCGATATCTAAGGTAATGACATGAATATAGGCATCACGTCCATATCAAGTAGACCGACTCGTGCCTGCATCTACTACTATTACTCCACACATCGACCGACTCCTGCCTGCATCTAGAGTATTAAGTTCATAGAACAGAGTAATGCATTAATTAAGATGACATGATGTAGTGGGATAGACTCAAGCAATATGATGAAGACCCCATCTGTCAGGACCCCGATTCTAAGTCACACCGATCTAGCATGTAACACATCATATCACTTTGCGGCCTCACGCACGGTATTCCCACGGGTGCCACCTTACCTGCCCCGGACCATTTGCGCCTTTTGTCTCACGTATATGATAGTGTCGCTTGTATCCATATGACAGAGAACCCGAGCCGACGTGACTAGTCGTGAACCCAAAGTGGCGCTAACTTACGGGGACAGGCATACATGAACCAGCATCGAACGTGTCGGTCATCAGCGTGTGAATTCGGGCTATAGCAACTGGGCTAACAGGACTCCGGGAACCCGGGCTGTATCAGGCTAGCAGGACTCCGGAAGTCACCGCGTGACATTTCCCCAAAGGGAAAGACACAGGAACAAAGTGGATCACATGCCGGCCAGTCTAAGTGTTCCGGAGCAGTAGTAACTGGGCTAGCAGGACTCCGGTAATCCGGGCTGTAGCAGACTACCATGGCTCAGTGGAAGCACTAGACTACATTTCTTCATAAGAGAGGCTACCAAGGATAAACAACTAGATTGTCGGACCCCACACATACCAAGCATTTCAATCATACACACAATATGCCTCATATGTGTAAATACAACATGGCATCACAACAAAACTCTACAACTCAAAGTATTTATTCATTAGGCTCTGAAGAGCCAGATATTACAAACATAGGTCTGATGACCCAACATTCAAGTCACACAAGCAACAAGCACATGCGGAAGCTTATCTTGTCTGAGTATAGACAACTACAAATGTAAAAGGCTAAGAAGCCTGACTATGTACAAGATCCTTCCGAGGGCATAAGATAATAGCTGACATAACAAGCTAAACGCCGAAGTCCACGCGGTACTACTAGTGAGACTAAAGTCTCTCTGCAAAAACATAAATTAAGAAAACGTGAGTACAAATGTACCCAACAAGACTTACATCAGAACTACCTACATATGCATCGGTACAACAAAGGGGGTGCTGGAGTTTAACTGCAGCAAGCCAGCTTTGACTCGGTGGCTATCCTAAACTACGACTGCAAGTAACTCTTTTGAGGTGGCGCACACGAGTCCACATATTCACCATATCAATACACCACTATGGATCCGCTCCCGTCTTCCTACGAGAACGCCATCCATAGCACTCACGCTTATCTTGCACATTTTAGAGTATCCACTTTCACTTGTCTATGAACTGTACAGGCAACCCAGAAGTCCTTTACCGCGGACACAGCTATTCGAATAGATCATTTATAACCCTGTAGGGGTGTACTTCTTCACACACGCTCTCGCCACTTCCCACCATGTACACGTCGTGTATCTCGGCGACCTTCAAGCAGAAGCCTGGCGAGGGTGTCGGCCACGACCTGACTAACCACACAAGTCTCTAGTCCAGGTTTATCGCCTATTCGGGTTCCATCCGCGAGGAGATCCGGCCGGGGTTTTGCTCACAACCCCAAACGATGTGTGCAGGGTTCCCGAGACACCAAACGGGCGCCCGGTACACCGTGCCACGGTGTATCTACCACATCATAGCCCACCCCTAGGGTCAGCGTTATGCACGGCCGCCAGCACATATCCTACAAACACCAGAAACTAGTTGCAACTCCTGGACAGAGGGCAAGTGCAGTTAATAAGTCGAGAGGGTCCTTTGGTTTCGGGCCCAATGCATGGTAGTAGCTGTTCATGCATCACAAACACAGAACTCAGTTCCTAAGGACGGCTTCAATGAAACAACCCACCATATACTCCTACATGCCTCTCATCGATACCTTTACCAAATCGTGTTCACACACTTAGCTCTCAACAGTAGGACATGTTCACACATGTCCAATTCATCCTCGATGAATCAGACCTAACTCAACTCTAAGCAGTAGCAGGCATGACAAACAAGCATGAATGAGTAGGCACATCAGGGCTCAAACAACTCCTACTCATGCTAGTGGGTTTCATCTATTTACTGTGGCAATGACAGGTCATGTAGAGGAAAAGGGGTTCAGCTACTGCAGCATGTAACAGTTGAATCAATGTTGTCCTAATGCAGTAAATGAGAACATGAGCGAGAGAGTGGGATTGTACCAGAATGAACAAGGGGGGTTTTGCTTGCCTGGCACTTCTGAAGATAGTATAGTTCTTCATCGGTGTCATCGATCTCATCGTCGGAACCACGTCTACTGAGAGGGGGCAATACCGGCAACAGAGAAGGAACACAATTAATGCAATGCAACAATATGATGCATGATCATGACATGGCAATATGCTGTGTTTTTGAGCTAATGCAGCACAAATTCATTTTGATTGAAGTGGAATTCAAAGCTAGATCAAATTCCAAATCAAAATCTATTATCAAATTTGTCCTAATCATGTTTCATCCTAAACAGTGAGGTTAACTTGCTCAAACATTCATGAAAATGGTACAGATGTATAGATTGGATTTTTCTAATTATTTTTCATGTATAACTTATTTCATTTGGAGTTACGGTTGATTTTTTATGATTTTTAGAAGTTTTGGCTATTTTCTGGAATTTCCTGGTTATTTGAAACAAACTAAATCCAGAAAGAGCTTTACTGCATCAGCATTTCGTCACAGTGACGTCAGCAGGTCAACTGGGCGGCCAGAGTCAAACCTGACACATGGGACCCACTGGTTAGTGGCCCAATGTCATTAGTGCCATGGACATGTGGGCCAGGTCAACACCCACGTCAGCTCGGTCAACGGCCCCATCAGCGCGGTCAACTCTGACGTGCGGGTCCTGCTGGGTTATAACTAATCTAAGCAAAAATAAAGCTGGGGTTAATTAGGGCGTGGGTCCCATCTGGCAATCTGACATGTCCTAATTAACTGGGTAATTAATCCCGAATTAATCAGCCACGTCATCATCACCGGATCTACGTCGGCGACGACCAAACCGATGGCGAGAGCTCGCCGGACTTGTGTTAGGGATGGCGGTTCGTCGCGCTGCTGGCACCAGGGAGGGTCTCTCGGTCATCCGCATCCAAAGGACCGGACAGGAGGCGGCGGGGTGGCCGGGAGCAGCGCTGACGGCGAGCGTTGGCGGCGGAAGTGGCTCGGTTCGAGCGGCTGCGGGGTTCTGGCGCGGGCTGGAGCAAACGGTGTGGTGCAACAGCATCTACAGGTTATGTGGCAGATGGGAATTTGTTAATGTGGCAGATGGGAATTTGTTAATATCCGGTTGTAGAGAACTTGACACTTGACCTTATTTAAAACGCATCAACCGGGTGTGTAGCCGTGATGGTCTCTTCTCGGCGGAGTCCGGGAAGTGAACACGGTTTCTGGGTTATGTTTGACGTAAGTAGGAGTTCAGGATCACTTCTTGATCATTGCTAGTTTCACGACCGTTCCGTTGCTTTTCTTCTCGCTCTTCTTTGCGTAAGTTAGCCACCATACTTGCTTAGTCGCTGCTGCAACCTCACCACCTTATCCTTTCCTTTCCCTTTAAGCTTTGCTAGTTTTGATACCCATGGTAATGGGATTGCTGAGTCCTCGTGGCTCACAGATTACTACACCATCAGCTGCAGGTACAGGTTTTGCGTTGATCATGACGCGAGAGCGATGTTTACTTGTTTGGAGTTCTTCTTCTGCTTCTTCTTCGATCAGGGGATAGGTTCCAGGTCGGCAGCCTGGGCTAGCAGGGTGGATGTCGTTTGAGTTTCTATTTATGTTTCATCCGTAGTCGGATGTTGATCTTATGTATGATGTATTCTTGCGGCATTTGTATGCCTTGTATGTATCCCCAAATATTATGTAATGTTGATGTAATGATATCCACCTTGCAAAAGCGTTTCAATATGCGGGTCTATCCGTGGTGGGACCTTCGAGTTCCTTGAGGATAGGGTCGGATATTGGGCGTGACAAAAACAAGAGGCGAATGGCAAATAATTGAATGCGAGAGATGAGAGTTTATGATGGGTACTTGGTATGTCTTGACTTGACGTAGATCTCCCCGGCAACGGCGCCAAAAATTCTTCCTGCTACTTCTAGAGCTTGCGTTAGTTTTTTCCTTGAAGAGGAAAGGGTGATGAAGCAAAGTAGAGTAAGTATTTACCTCAGCTTTTGAGAACCAAGGTATCAATCCAATAGGAGACAACGCTCAAGTCACCAAATACCTGCACAAACAAACACCAACTTGCACCCAACGCGACAAAGGGGTTGTCAATCCCTTCATGGTTATTTGCAAAGTGAGATCTGATAGAGATGGATAAACGGTAAAGTAATATTTTTGTTATTTTTGGTTTATGGAACAGAAAGTAAAAGATTACAAAGGAAGTAAATCGGAAACTAAAACTGTAGATCGGAAACTTATATGATGGAAAATAGACCAGGGGGCCATAGGTTTCACTAGAGGCTTCTCTCAAGATAGAAAATATTTCGTTGGGTGAACAAATTACTACCGAGCAATTGATATAAAAGCGCACAGTTATGACGATATATAAGGCAATGATCTTGAATATAGGCATCACGTCCATATCAAGTAGACCGACTCCTGCTTGCATCTACTACTATTACTCCACACATCGACCGACTCCTGCGTGCATCTAGAGTATTAAGTTCATAGAACAGAGTAACGCATTAAGATAACATGCTGTAGCGGGATAGCCTCAAGCAATATGATGAAAACCCATCTTGTTATCCTCGATGGCAACAATACAATGCGTGTCGGTTCCCCTTCTGTCACTAGGATCGAGGACCGCAAGATTGAACCCAAAGCTAAGCACTTCTCCCATTGCAGGAAAAACTAATCTAGTTGGCCAAACCAAATCGATAGTTCGAAGAGACTTGCAAAGATATCAAATCATGCATATAAGAATTCAGAGAAAATTCAAATAATATTCATAGATAAGTTAATCATAAATCCACAATTCATCGGATCTTGGAAAACACACCGCAAAAGAGTATTACGTCGGATAGATCTCCCAGAACATCGAGGAGAACATGGTATTGAGAATCAAAGAGAGAGAAGAAGCCATCTAGCTACTAGCTATGGACCCGTAGGTCTGTGGTAAACTACTCATGCTTCATCAGAGAGGCATTGGTGTTGATGTAGAAGCCCTCCATGATTGAATCCCCCTCTAGCAGGATGCCAGAAAAGGCCGCTAGATGGGATCTCACGGGGACAAAAGGTTGCGGCGGTGGAAAAGTATTTTCGTGGCTCTCCTGATAGGCTTTGGGATATTTGAGAATATATATGCGGAAGAAATAGGCCGGTGGAGTCACGAGGGGCCCACAAGGGTGGGGGCGCGCCCTACCCCCTGGGCGTGCCATCCGACCCTGTGTCCACCTCGTGGCTTCCCTGACGTGTACTCCAAGTCCTCTGGATGTCTTCTAGTCCAAGAAAAATCATCGCGAAAGTTTCATTCCGTTTGGACTCCGTTTGGTATTCGTTTCTGCGAAACTCTAAAACAAGGAAAAAAACAGAAACTGACACTGGCCTCTAGGTTAATATGTTAGTGCCAAAAATAATATAAAAAATCATATTAATGCATATAAAAACATCAAAAACAGTTAATATAATAGCATGGAACAATAAAAAATTATAGATACGTTGGAGACGTATCAGGAACTTCCTTGCCGGTGGCTTCGGTCTTGGCCTTCTTTTTCGGTACTAGGAGTGCCAAATCTCTCGACAGCCAGCAGTGCTTTCTCCTTGCGCTTCTTGTTGCGTTTCTTGTTCTTCTTCTTCTGGTTGGTAGCATCGTCGTCATCTTCTGAGTCAACATCGACGCCATCTTGTTCTCTGGGGAGTCGCCTCCCCTCCTCCGTACGGGCACACTTATCTGCCAAGGTGTAAATCTCATTCACAGTCTTGGGCAACCAGACGTTCATCTTGGAATGTATCATGCGGTTGCGTACGTTGGACTAGAACGTGGCAATCACAGCTGCCGGGTGGATATCTGGAATATTCATGTGCACCCAGCTGAATCTCTGCATGTACTTCTGCAAACTCTCTCCTTCCTTTTGTGGAAGGAGCTGCAAATCGCTGGGCCGCCCTGGTTCTTGATGGCTGCCCGTGAAGGCACCAACAAACTCATTGCACAGGTAAGGCCAAGTGGAGATGGAGTTCTCTAGCAAGTGCATCAGCCACGACCTCACGTTCGGCTTCAGTGCCAAAGGGAAGTAGTGGGCGAATATATTTTCGTCTCTTCCTCCGGCAGCTTGAACGGCGATGGTGTAGATGCTCAAGAATTCTGCCGGGTTCAGTCTTCCATCATATTTTTTCTGGTATCTCTAGCATGAACATACGGGCAGATGGCCAACGGACTTGCCGCAGCTCGTGAGTGAACGCAGGACACCCAACCTCGAAAGGCAGGTATCCACCTTCACTGGGAGCGGGTTTGTCGACGTTGGGGCCATTGCATTTGCCAGACTAGCGGTCGGTTTCGCAGCATCATTCTATGGTGAGCGCGCGTCTTCTCTCCGTCGGTCTTCCAAGACATGTTGCTGATCTCGATGGGCTCGAGGATTAGATGATGCCATCGATGCCTTGTCAGGTTCTTGGTCGCGTGGCTCTGGCTGCAGCCTCTACACCGACTGCTGTGGAGGGGACTGCACCGTCAGAATGGCCCCTTCAGCACGGCCAGCGGCTCGGGCCGTTGTTGCTGCCTACGGATGTCGTGGCATGCATGCCAGTTGTGATCCCCTCACCTCAGTGAAACCAATCAAACTTTAAATGGTGCCTCTCCACTCATCCATTTGATTGGCCACTGGCGGGAATCTCAACAGGAGCTAGGCTCACGCCATGACCTCCGAAGCAGTGCTTGGCATGGACGACGACGCATATCGTGACGTCACCCGACTTCTGACGGTACCTGTAGTGGCGGCGTCGTGTTGTCGTCGCCGCGAGATAGTCGCCATGGCAGCATGGCAACGAGAAGGGTGTGCCTGGGGGTTAACGACCCCATTCGGTGCTACGTGTTGATTATCATGCCCTGGGGAAAGCGCGTGCCTCGTAGCTGCGCCCGCGGCAGGGGCAGCTAGGGGGTTGCGATTCGCGCCAGAGCGAGCGCCATCGCTGCGGCTACGTCCTCGAGTGAGGTGGAGAGGCGGAGACTGAATATTCTCCCCACCCATGTGTTGTGGAACGCGGCCGTTAGGGACCTCCTGAGGTTGTCCTCCTCCCGTGTCTCTTCCTCCTACTTCGATCGTAGGGGGAACAGTGACGATGCCGTGTGCACTGGTCATGTTCCCGCGGCGTCCGCATCCCCCGACGCAGCCACAGTTCCCACTGTATCAGTGGCTCCATCCAAGGGGGCCTTCGTGGTGGAAGTATGAGCTGTTGCGCTAGCCTTTTTGTTGGGTGCCATGGACGATGAAGCCGTCGATGAAGAAGATGATGATGAAGGTTGACGCGCTGTTACGACCTCGGGTTCGTGCAAGCGCCTCCCCTACCTGGCGTACCAAAGATGTCATGGCAGAACACGATCACCTATGGGGCCGTCGGCCCCTTGTGGTTTGGCAAGGGGGAGGGGCACGTTGCACAAATAGCGGAGACCATAGAGAAGCATGGCAATGGTGACATGGGTGGATTTTACCCAGGTTCGGGCCGCTGCGAAGCGTAAAACCCTACTCCTGATTTGGTGGATTGGATGGAGGACCATGACGAACACACAGCGCTCAAGCCCGGCAAGGTTGCCTCAGGGAGAGCAGCTACGCGCGTATGAGTGTACAAGGGTCTGAATCCAATTCTAGGTCGCCATGGCCCTCCTTTTATAGGCTAAGGGGTTACCACAGTGGCAAATCAGTCATTATACACTCATTAGATAGCCAACAGTGCTATCATATCTAACTCTGACAGTTAGGACAATGTGCATTAAATGCACTGCTAGGTGACGCGCTGAGGATGAAGCCCGACAAGCCTACCATGCCGCTCAACCACCCTCTTGTCTGTCTGCATGACACGCCTCTGGACGGGTGTCATGCAGGGTGAATCTTGTTCCCAAATGGCTGCCACATGCCAAATGAAAGCCACTTAATCACTTGGGGGCTCGACACCGCACTGATATATTACTTGCGTCGCCGTGCGGTGGAGTCTTGGCAGGGTAACTTGCCATTGGCGGCCCAGGCAAGCCTGCCGGGGAAATCTTGGGACTTGTCTTTGGTGAAGCCTTGACCTGACCAGGCTCGCCTTCCCGGCAAGGGAGGTTTTTCCTTAGTGCTATTTTGTTTCTTTGTCTTGTCTTGGTCTTCTTGATTAGGCCTTCGATTTCTCAAAGAGATATCTCTCGAGCTTGGTCTTATCTTGTTGCTGTAACCTTGCCCTTGTGCCTGTGTACAGTCCAGACAACATCCACCAAGGTTTGTTGCACCGATACCATCTAAGGTCCCTTTTGGTCCGGAAAAAATCACCGTAAACTTTCATCCTCTTTGAACTTCGTTTGGTACTGATTTTCTGAAAAGCCAAAAGCAAGCAAAAAAACAGGGACTGGCATTGGGCCCTAGGTTAATAGGTTAGTCCCAAAAAATGATATAAAATATCATATAAAGCATCCAAGATTGTTAATATGATAGCATGAAATAATCAAAAATTATAGATACGTTGGAGACATATCAGCATCCCCAAGCTTAATTCTTGCTCCTCCTCGAGTAGGTAAATGATAGAAACAGAATTTTTGATGTGAAATGCTACCTAACATGTGTATGATGTAATCTATTTATGGTATAAATATTAAGAACCAAGTGATTCAAAGAAATAGTCTATAATTGTTTATAGAGATATCAACTTGCATACCAACAAACAATCATACCTTTCAAAATAAAATGCTAAAGAATGCTATTCCTACAAAATCATATAGTCTTGTCACGCTCAGTCTTCCTAACATAAATTATTAATCATGAACTACCTCGATGACAAGCCGAGCAATTACATCATACGTTTTAACGCGCTTTAACATTTTCAACCTCACGCATTACATGAGAGTAAGCTATGGACAGAACACTATGTGTGGAATATAATGCGGTGGTAGAGATTAATAAGGAGAAGTCAAAAAGGAAGACAATCTCACATCGACACGGCTACCCAATGGGCTACGGAGATGCCTATCAATTGATGTCAGTATGAGGAGTAGGGATTGCCAATCAACGGATGCACTAACACTACTGCAGGATGCTGCTAACGCGACACTATGATCAGAGACCCTTTGACGAAATTGTGTGCGATGCATCAATCGCAACCGGGATGTAAAAAAACTGTCAAAAAAGATGCAAAACTTTTGCGATGGCGGAGACATCAAACACGGTACAGATTTTAGTTACGTGTGCGATGTGGGGCATACAGTTGCTCCGGAAGACTGTTTCCGATGAGGCAGAACAACAGAAACGAGTAGGCATATCAATGTGTGTGTGATATACGACATACAGTTCGCTCCGATGAACTGTGTGCTATTAGGGAATGCAACAGAAACGGTTAGCTAGATCAAGGTGTGTGTGATATAGGACATTGTGACGCCCCCGATTTTGGCCGTACACTAATCATGCATGCAAACGTGTACGATCAAGATCAGGGACTCACGGGGTGATATCACAACACAACTCTAAAACATAAATAAGTCATACAAGCATCATAATACAAGCCAGGGGCCTCGAGGGCTCGAATACAGGTGCTCGATCATAGACGAGTCAGCGGAAGCAACAATATCTGAGTACAGACATAAGTCAAACAAGTTTGCCTTAAGAAGGCTAGCACAAACTGGGATTCAGATCGAAAGAGGCACATGCCTCCTGCCTGGGATCCTCCTAACTACTCCTGGTCGTCGTCAGCGGGCTGCACGTAGTAGTAGGCACCTCCGGTGTAGTAGGAGTCATCATCGACGGTGGCGTCTGGCTCCTGGGCTCCAGTATCTGCTTGCGACAACCAGGTAGAAGGGAAAGGGGAAAAGCAACCGTGCGTACTCATCCAAAGTACTCGCAAGCAAGGAGCTACACTACATATGCACGGGTATATGTGTAAAGGGCCATATCGGTGGACTGAACTGCAGATGCCAGAATAAGAGGGGGATAGCTAATCATGTCGAAGACTACGCTTCAGGCCACCTCCATCTTGCAGCATGTAGAAGAGAATAGATGGTAAGTTCACCAAGTAGCATCGTATAGCATAATCCTACATTGCGATCCCCTCCTCGTCGCCCTGTTAGAGAGCGATCACCGGGTTATATCTGGCACTTGGAAGGGTGTGTTTTATTAAGTATCTGGTTCTAGTTGTCATAAGGTCAAGGTACAACTCCAGGTCATCCTTTTACCGAGGGACACGGCAATTCGAATAGATAAACTTCCCTACAGGGGTGCACCACATAACCCAACACGCTCGATCCCATTTGGCCGGACACACTTTTCTGGGTCATGCCCGGCCGCGGAAGATCAACACGTCGCAGCCCTACCTAGGCACAACAGAGAGGTCAGCACGCCGGTCTAAATCCTATGGCGCAGGGGTCTGGGCCCATCGCCCATTGCACACCTGCACGTTGCGAGGGCGGCCGGAAGCAGACCTAGCCTAGCAGGCGTTCTAGTCCAATCCGGCGCGCGCCGCTCAGTCGCTGACGTCACGAAGGCTTCGGCTGATACCATGACGTCGAGTGCCCATAACTGTTCCCGCGTAGTTGGTTAGTGCGTATAGACCAAATGGCCAGACTCAGATCAAATACCAAGAACTCGTTAAGCATGTTATTTTGAAGTAACCGCGAACGCCGACAAGGGCCAGGCCCACCTCTCTCCTAGGTGGTCTCAACCTGCCCTGTCGCTCCGCCACAAAGTAACAGTCGGGGGCCGTCAGTTACCCAGGCCCACCTCTACCGGGATGGAGCCACCTGTCCTTTCAGCCCCCTCATCAGAATCACTTGCGGGTACTCAACGAGCTGACCCGACTTTAGTCACCACATGTGTCATGTATATAAAGTATATAGTATATACCCGTGATCACCTCCCGAAGTGATCACGGCCCAGTAGTACAGCATTGCAGACAGACAAGAGTGTAGGGCCACTGATGGAACACTAGCGTCCTGTACTAAGCAGTAGGATAGCAGGTAAGGGTAACAACTGTAGCAACAATGACAGGCTATGCAGCAGAATAGGATTAACCGAAAGCAGTAACATGCTACACTCTTCTAATGCAAGCAGTATAGAGAAGAATAGGCGATATCTGGTGATCAAGGGGGGGGGCTTGCCTGGAAGCTCAGCCGAGAAGGAGGGTTCGTCAACACCGTAGTCGTACTGGGTAGCGGCGACGTCGGTCTCGGTGTCTAGCGAGAGAAGAGGGGGAAGAAACAATAAATACAATGCAAATAAATGCATGACGATGCATGACATGACAAAGCGTGATGCTAGGCGTGCCCAATCGCAGTAGTAGGTGATACCGGCGAAGGGGGGAAACATCCGGGAAAGTATTCCCTGTGTTTCGCGTTAGTAGGTGAAACCCGAAATAAGTTTAAATTTCAGCACAGATATCATGTCGTTCCATGTTGCCCGTAGAAGAAAATACAAGGCGAAAAGAGGCTGTTATTATGTCTCGCCCACAAGGGGAACACGTTTCCCTATAAGAACCATGAGGCTTCTTTGAGAGAACCTCCAGTTTGTAAGAGGTTTGTAATAAAGCTTGGCCAAAATTGGGCAATGTTTTACCACGACATATATGTGCCATGACGTGACACCGTGCCAACTTTCGTCACTTTTTGGTGAGTTTAGGATTTACGGGGATTTAAGTACCGAGATTCCAAATGTTTGAGGACGTGCCAGGATGCCGGTACGGTTGTAATTCATTACCTTTCCTCGCATGGGACTTAAACATGCACCCAAGGACTCATGTATAATTTTTCCATCCATTTTGGTGAACTGGAGCATGTATTTGAAGTACAGATTTCAATTATGGACATGAAATGCCTTGGAAACTCAATTAGTGTATAAAAAGGCCAGAACCCTGAATAAGTTTAAATTTCAGCACGGATATCCTGTCTTCCATGTTGCCCGTAGAAGAAAATACAAGGCGAAAGGAGGCAGTGATTATCGTTTCGCCCACAAGGGGACACGTTTCCCTATCAGAACCACGAGGCTTCCTTGAGAGAAGCTCCATTTGTTTTTGAGTAAAACACAGTGGGGAAGATCCCCACTCTAACTCTGATTTTCATTAATGATGACATGTTACAACCACTGTACAAAGATTACAATGTTATAAAGAAAATAAACTACAAGTGGTCCAACCAACTCTGCATGCATTCTTTCATACTAGGCTTGGCTTTTTTGGTAATCATACTGAAGTGTTCCTTGAAACTAGTGATGCAATATGCCATGTTTCTTTCCTTGTGATAAAAATGATACTGTTTCTATGTTTCCACAGACTCCAACATCCAGCAATGAGGCATTCTTTGAAACATGATGTGTTGTTCTGCCTTCTAGCATCCATTAGCATCTCCAATAAGTCATAAGATGTGTTCCACTGGAAGCCAATATTCATCCAGAAATTCTAACTAACACAGCTGAAAAAGAGGTGCATTAGATGTTCATTTCTCTCATCTTCATAGAGAACACATCTGGTGGTTTGTTTGTGAAAGCTCTTCCTGGTAAGCAGATCTCTAGTGTTGAGCCTATCATGTAGGAGTAGCCAAAAGAAGAATTTTTGCTTAGGCATGGTGCAAGATTTCCAAATCCATTGGAAACGCTTGGGTGCATCAATGCGGTTACCAATGTATTCCAGGTAAACTCTTTTGCTAGAGTACTTTCCACCACCATAGTAGAAATTCCAAGAGTCTGGCCGATCCTGATTGATTCTATCATTGATTATAGTTCTCAGTTGATGGCTTTGTTGAACTGCTATGCTGGACATAGGCAAGTGAAACATGTCGTAGAAACTATCATAGTCAAGGTTACTGGCCTCCTCAACAGAAATATAGGCATTTTTGGAGTAAGAGAATAGTTGAGCCATCATATTGGCCAATGGTTGGGGATTCCATTGATCTAACCAAAGATTGATAGTATTTCCAACACCAGCAGAGCATACAGTCATGTTTTTATAGCTTTCCAGAATTGAGCAATAGCCTCCCCACCAAAAGGATCCTACTCTGGTTGGAAAACTTGGGAGTTCACCATTAGAGTAGTAGTTATTCCATATCAATCTGACCCAAGGGATGTCATGTTTGTTGAAAAATTTATATAGGAATTCGGCGAGGAGAGCTTTATTTTGCATTCTGAAGTCTAAAACACCCAGACCTCTAGCTTTCTTTCGGAGACAGACATTTTCCCATTTTACT
Organism: Triticum aestivum; assembly: GCF_018294505.1. NCBI lineage: Eukaryota > Viridiplantae > Streptophyta > Magnoliopsida > Poales > Poaceae > Triticum > Triticum aestivum. The sequence continues at coordinate 257,699,658 of NC_057805.1, forward strand.
AAACATTTTCCTTGCTTATTGATTCCTTTCCCATACCATAGGAAGCTTCTACCAGATTTCTCAAAGTGGTCCAGGATTGTGAATGGAACTCTGATACAACACATAGCAAAGATAGGTAGGGCAGAAAAAATTTCTTTTAGGTGGATAAATCTACCTGAGTAGGTCATCATGGAGGCAATGCCAGATAATCTGATGTCAAGCCTGGAAACCATAGGCATTAGATCCATGATTTTAGGCCTAGTAGACCCCATGGGTAGTCCCAGATATGTAAAAGGCATAGACTCCTTCTTACAATTAAAAATGTTTGCAAGTTCGTGAGCTCTTCCATCAGAGATATTGATTGGCACTAAGGATGATTTGCTGTAATTGACAACCAGCCCAGAAAACTTAGAGAACTTGTCCAATATCTGTGTAAAATACCTGATCTTGTCCTCATCAGCAGACAGGATGATGAGGGTGTCATCAGAATACTGAATGATTGGGTAGCTATCAGTGAAATTTGTATCAATGGGCAGTTTGAGTTTATTTTCCCTCCATGCTTCATTCACCATGATCTGCAGAAGTTCCCCAACCATAACATATAGCAGAGGAGAAAAGGGGGCACCTTGCCTAACACCACATTTTCCATGAATGTTTTTCCCAGGTACCCCATTTAGTATCACAGAGGTAGTAGCTGTTGATAGAATCTTATTGACCCATCTAATCCATTTATCACTGAAACCCAAGTGCTTCATCATAAATAGGATAGCATTGTAATTGACCTTATCAAAAGCCTTCACAAAATCAATTTTGAAAATGATTATCTCTCTCTTTGATTTGTGGCACATGTGAATGTATTCAAAACTCCATGCAAGACAGTCTTGTATGTTTCTGGTTTTGATCAAACCATATTGGTTTTTGCTAACTCTGGAGAAGCTCCGGTTTGTAACGGGCTTGTAATAAAACTGGCGCCAAAATGGACGAAAAAAATTCCTCGACATATATGTGCCATGTCATGACATCATGCCAATTTCCACGATTTTTGGGTGAGTTTTGGATTTATGGGGATTAAAAAACTGAGATTCTTCTCATGAAATGTTTTCAAAATAGCACAAGGTTCACTCACGAAAGCCGTGCGCCTACCAAACCGTGGCCGATGCCCCCTCCCCCCTGCTGCGTGCACGATCTAAGTCGTGCGTTCTGATTGGCCATAACCCAAACCTCACGGATCGTACGTCTGCATCATTGGATGCTCCTAGATCGAACTACAATCCTCAGCCCTTTCGACAGCACATGCAGTACATGGGTAAGCACCGTGCGCATGCGTCGTGCTAGCTTACGCTTCCTTCTCTACTAAGTTTTCTATATTAATGTTGTTATATATCCAAACAGGCTACCATTTCCCGCTGAGGGAGTCCTGGATTGGGGGGTCCTCGGACAGCCGGACTACATCCTTTGATCGGACTGTTGGACTATGAAGATACAAGATTGAAGACTTCGACCCGTGTCCGGATGGGACTCTCCTTGGCGTGGAAGGCAAGCTTGGCAATACGGATATGTAGATCTCCTCCCTTGTAACCGACTCTGTGTAACCCTAGCTCCCTCCGATGTGTATATAAACCGGAGGGTTTAGTCCGTAGGACAACAACAATCATACCATAGGCTAGCTTCTAGGGTGTAGCCTCTACGATCTCGTGGTAGATCAACTCTTGTAATACTCATATCATCAAGATCAATGAAGCAGGAAGTAGGGTATTACCTCCATCGAGAGGGCCCGAACCTGGGTAAACATTGTGTCCCCTGTCTCCTGTTACCATCCGCCTTAGACGCATAGTTCGGGACCCCCTACCCGAGATCCGCCGGTTTTGACACCGACATTGGTGCTTTCATTGAGAGTTCCACTGTACCGTCACCGTCGGACAGTGTTCGGGAGATCACACCTTCAACTACTCCGGCCCTTAATCCGGAACAAATTGCGCCATCGGAGGACAGGTGGATATACCCCGCCACAAAGGCCGCACTCTCAGTGGCGATAGAGCCGAAAACTTCACCTCCTACGAGACCCGTGTTGCCGAACAGTTGGATTCGTCCCCGGCCACGGACTCCGAGCCGCTTGTGTCCGTGCCCATCAAATCCGATTGGGCACCAATCATGGAGTTTACCTACATGGATATCTTTCAGCACTCACGTTTTGGCGACGTACTAAATTCGCTGAAGTCTCTCTCCCTCTCGGGAGACCCTTGGCCGAATTATGTCCGGCTAGAATGGGATGCGGACGACGAAGAAATTCGCACCCCACCCACCACCCACTTAGTAGCCACTGTCGACGATTTAACCGACATGCTCGATTTCGACTCCAAAGACATCAAGGTATGGACGACGATGCAGGAGACGATCAGGAACCACCGCCTACAGGGCGCTGGACAGCCACCTCATCACACGATATATATATATATATATGGTGGATACACCCAAAGAAAACAATGACGAGGAACAGAAGGATGCAGCGAAGGATGGCTCCCTCGAGAAGCAACCAAAGCGACGACGCAGGCGCCGCTCCAAATCCCGCCTTGGCAAAAACAGCGATAACAAAGCAAGAGAAAATAACACCCTGGTCGACTCTAGAGGAAACGATGACCACATTGACCCAGCGATAGAGCAGGATGAACCAGCAAACGGCGAACATAGTACAGATCCGCTGTCCGAACACGGCGACGCCGAGGATAAAGCTCATCAACCTCCCTCCGGAGAGGAAAACAGTCCGGACGAGGATGCACACGTCATCCCGGAAAGACACTTGGAACAAGAGAACCTCTGTAGAAGGCTCATTGCCACCACGAGGAGTCTGAAGAAGCAGAAGCAAAGGCTTAAGGCCGTGCAGAATACACTCAATAGTAGATGGAACAAAGTGCTCGACACTGAAGAAAAGTATGGTGGTAGCTGCCATACAAAGAGCTATCCAAAGCGCAAGCTGTTGCCTGAGTTCGACGATGAGGCCATAGAGCCTATACAGCCGAAGAATAAAACGGCCGATCAGCCGGATCGACCACCTCGTGGCCGCGATAGGGCGGCTACCGGGGCCGCAAATAAGTCGACACACGATTTATGTGAGGACTTGCGCCAAAAATCCGGTATGACCAGGTCCATCTATGGATCTAGGAAGCACGCTCCGTCACAAAATCAAAACCGAATACTACAACCGTCCAAACGCCACGATACATCCAAATACAGCGGTTCCACACACCCCTATGCTTCACTGATGAGGTACTGGATCATGAATTTCCAGAGGGATTCAAGCCCGTGAACATAGAGGCATACGACGGAACGACAGACCCTGGGGTCTGGATTGAGGACTTCATCCTCCATATCCATATGGCTCGCGGAGACGATCTCCACGCCATTAAATACCTGCCCTTCAAGCTGAAAGGACCAGCTCGGCACTGGCTGAAGAGCCTCCCCAAAAATTCAATAGGAAGTTGGAAGGAGCTTGAGGATGCTTTTAGGGCCAAATTTCAAGGGACTTATGTAAATTCCGACCTCCGGACGCAGACGATTTAAGTCACATAATTCAACAGCCCGGAGAGTCAGCCCGAAAGCTTTGGAACAGATTTCTCACTAAGAAGAATCAAATCGTCGACTGCCCGGACGCCAAAGCCTTATCAGCTTTCAAACACAGCGTTCGCGACGAATGGCTTGCCAGACACCTCGGTCAAGAAAAACCAAGGACAATGGCAGCCTTAACAAGCCTCATGACCCGCTTTTGCGCGGGCAAAGATAGCTGGCTGGCTCGTAGTGGCACCAGCGACCCAGGCACATCTGAAGTCAGGGACGGTAATGGAAAACCACGACGCAATAAAAGCAAGCGTCAGAATAACGAAGACAGCCCAGCCAACACGGAGGTAAACGCCGGATTCAGGGGCTCTCTACCCGGTCAGTGGAAGAAGCCTTTCAACGGCAACAGAGATGGATCGTCCAGTCTCAACAAGATTCTAGACAAATTATGTCACCCAGAGAGAATGATGGGTCTTCAAGCAGGCCGGCAACCTAAACGCCGAACACAAGGGGAGGGAGACACCAAGTGAAGACGAGGCTGAGCCTCGTCAGCAAAGCAATGGGGGACAGAAAAAATTCCCACCAGAGGTCAAAATAGTGAACATGATTCACGTAACAGAAAGAAAGGGCAAACATGCACTCCAAGACACATGCGCCGTAGAGCCCGTCACCCCCAAGTTCACCCCTTGGTCGGCCTGCCCAATCACCCTTGATTGCAGGGATCACCTGACAAGTATCTGCCATGGAGGATTGGCTGCCTTGGTGCTAGACCCAATTATCAACGGATACCATCTCACCCAAGTCCTCATGGACGGCGGCAGTAGCCTGAATCTGATTTATCAGGACACATTCCACAAAATGGGGATAGACCCGACAAGAATCTGCCAAAGTACTACTACCTTTAAGGGGGTAATACCAGGCCCAGAGGCCCGCTGTACGGGCTCTCTAGTACTAGAGGTTGTATTCGGTTCACCCGACAACTTCCGAAGTGAAAAGTTAACCTTCGAGTCCGCTCCATTCTGAAGCGGCTATCATGCACTACTCGGAAGAATAGCTTTCGCTCGTTTTAATGCAGTACCGCATTACGCTTCTCTTAAGCTTAAGATGTCCGGTCCACGCGGCACCATCACAATTAGTGGAAATATTGAGCGTTCCTTACACGCGGAAGAACGTGCGGCGGCTTTAACAGCCGAAAGACGGACTCCCCAACTAGAATAAACGATCGGTCGTCAAGACCACGGACACGGCTAGACGAGTCCGGCGCATCACTAGCTGTAACAGCCTAGATATACCTGAGATCGGTTTGCTGATTATACTCCCATAGGCGGTACCACGGGCTTCACGCGTGTAAAAAGGACTAGTTCGGCTCAACTTTACTTACCTTGAATTTTAATGGTTTATTGAGAATAACCAAATTTTCGCACGACAACTTTCACCTAAGTTCTTCTTTTTTACAGATGACAATCGTGCTACACCCTTCCAGGATACGGCACAACGGAGACACAGGTGTGCTACCTCTTGAGCACTGCGTTGGTTTTTCCTTGAAGAGGAACGGGTGATGCAGCAAAGTAGCGTAAGTATTTCCCTCAGTTTTTGAGAACCAAGGTATCAATCAAGTAGGAGGCTACGCGCGAGTCCCTCATACCTGCACAAAACAAATAACTCCTCGCAACCAACGCGATAAGGGGTTGTCAATCCCTTCACGGTCACCTACGAGAGTGAGATCTGATAGATATGAAAGGATAATATTTTTGGTATTTTTGTGATAAAGATGCAATGTAAAATAAAAGCAAAGGAAATAACTAAGTGTTGGAAGATTAATATGATGAAGATAGACCCGGGGGCCATAGGTTTCTCTAGTGGATTCTCTCAAGAGCATAAGTATTTTATGGTGGGTGAACGAATTACTATTGAGCAATTGACAGAATTGAGCATAGTTATGCGAATATCTAGGTATGATCATGCATATAGGCATCACGTCCGAGACAAGTAGACCGACTCCTGCCTGCATCTACTACTCTTACCCCACTCATCGACCGCTATCCAGCATGCATCTAGAGTATTAAGTTCATGAAAACAAAGTAACGCCTTAAGCAAGATGACATGATGTAGAGGGATAAATTCATGCAATATGATAAAAACCCCATCTTGTTATCCTCGATGGCAACAATACAATACGTGCCTTGCTGCCCCTACTGTCACTGGGTAAGGACACCGCAAGATTGAACCCAAAGCTAGGCACTTCTCCTATTGCAAGAAAGATCAATCTAGTAGGCCAAACCAAACTGATAATACGAAGAGACTTGCAAAGATAACCAATCATACATAAAAGAATTCAGAGAAGATTAATCTTGATCATAAACCCAGAATTCATCGGTCTCAACAAACACACCGCCAACAGAAGATTACATCGAATAGATCTCCACGAGAGAGGGGGAGAACATTGTTTTGAGATCCAAAAAGAGAGAAGAAGCCATCTAGCTACTAACTATGGACCCGAGGGTCTGAGGTAAAATACTCACACTTCATCGCAGAGGCTATGGTGTTGATGTAGAAGCCCTCCGTGATGGATGCCCCTTCCGGCGGAGCTCCGGAACAGGCCCCAAGATGGGATCTCGTGGGTACAGAAGGTTGCGGCAGTGGAATTAAGTTTTTGGCTCCGTATCTGATCGTTTGGGGGTACGTAGGTATATATAGGAGGAAGAAGTACGTCGGTGGAGCATCGTGGGGCCCACGAGCGTGGAGGGCGCGCCCCCCTACCGCGTGGCCTCCTGGGAGCTTCTCTTACGTAGGGTCCAAGTCTCCTGGATCTTTTTCGTTCCAAAAATCACGTTCCCGAAGGTTTCATTCTGTTTGGACTCCGTTTGATATTCTTTTTCTGCGAAACTCTGAAATAGGCAAAAAACGACAATTCTGGGCTGGGCCTCCAGTTAATAGGTTAGTCCCAAAAATAATATAAAAGTGAATAATAAAGCCCAATATTGTCCAAAACAGTAGATAATATAGCATGGAGCAATCAAAAATTATAGATACGTTGGAGACGTATCAAGCATCCCCAAGCTTAATTCCTGCTCGTCCTCGAGTAGGTAAATGATAAAAAGATAATTTTTGATGCGGAGTGCTACTTGGAATAATTTCAATGTAATTCTTCTTAATTGTGGTATGAATATTCAGATCCGAAAGATTCTAGATAAAAATTTATATTGACATAAAAACAATAATACTTCAAGCATACTAACTAAGCAATTATGTCTTCTCAAAATAACATGGCCAAAGAAAGTTCATCCCTACAAAACCATATAGTTTAGTCATGCTCCATCTTCGTCACACAAGAATGCTCTCATCATGCACAACCCCGATGACAAGCCAAGCAATTGTTTCATACGTTAGTAATCTCAAACCTATAAACTTTCACGCAATATATGAGCGCGAGCCATGGACATAGCACTATGGGTGGAATAGAATATGATGATGGGGGTTATGTGGAGAAGACAAAAAAGGAGAAAGTCTCACATCAACGAGGCTAATCAATGAGCTATGGAGATGCCCATCGATTGATGTTAATGTAATGAGTAGGGATTGCCATGCAACGGATGCACTAGAGCTATAAATGTATGAAAGCTCAACAAAACAAACTAAGTGGGTGTGCATCCAACTTGCCTTCTCACAAAGACCTAGGGTACTTGAGGAGGCCCATTGTAGGAATATACAAGCCAAGTTCTATAATGAAAAATTCCCACTAGTATATGAAAGTGACAAAACAAGAGACTCTCTATCATGAAGATTATGGTGCTATTTTGAAGCACAAGTGTGGCAAAGGATAGTAGCATTGTCCCTTCTCTCTTTTTCTCTCTTTTTTTATCCTTTTTTTGGGCCTTCTCTTTTTTATGTCCTTTCTCCCTTTTTTCCTCACTTGGGACAATGCGCTAGAAAATGATGATCATCACACTTCTATTTATTTACAACTCAATGATTACAACTCGATACTAGAACAAAGTATGACTCTATATGAATGCCTCTGGCGGTGTACCGGGATATGCAATGAACCAAGAGTGACATGTATGAAAGAATTATGAACAGTGGCTTTGCCACAAATACTATGTCAACTACATGATCATGCTAAGCAATATGACAATGATGAATGTGTCATGGTAAACGGAATTGTGGAAAGTTGCGTGGCAATATATCTCGTAATGGCTATGGAAATGCCATAATAGGTAGGTATGGGGCTGTTTTGAGGAAGATATAAGGAGGTTTATGTGTGAAAGAGCGTATCATATCACGGGGTTTGGATGCACCGGCGAAGTTTGCACGAACTCTCAATGTGAGAAAGGGCAATGCACGGTACCGAAGAGGCTAGCAATGATGGAAGGGTGAGAGTGCGTATAATCCATGGACTCAACATTAGTCATAAAGAACTCACATACTTATTGCAAAAATCTACAAGTCATCAAAAACCAAGCATTACGCGCATGCTCCTAGGGGGGATAGATTGGTAGGAAAAGACCATCGCTCGTCCCCGACCGCCACTCATAAGGAGGACAATCAAAGAACACCTCATGTTTCAAATTTGTTACATAACGTTTACCATATGTGCATGCTACGGGACTTGCAAACTTCAACACAAGCATTTCTCAAATTCACAACTACTCAACTAGCACGACTTTGATATTATTACCTCCATATCTCAAAACAATCATCAAGCATCAAACTTCTCTTAGTATTCAACTCAACCATAAGAAAGTTTTTACTAATTTTGAATACCTAGCATATTAGGATTATTTAAGAAAATTACCATGCTATTTAAGAATCTCAAAATAATCTAAGTGAGGCATGAGAGATCAATAGTTTCTATAAAACAAATCCACGACCGTGCTCTAAAAGATATAAGTGAAGTACTAGAGCAAAACTATATAACTCAAAAGATATAAGTGAACCACATAGAGTATTCTAATAATTTCCAAATCATGTATGGCTCTCTCAAAAGGTGTGTACAGCAAGGATGATTGGGGTGAACTAAAAATCAAAGACTCAAATCATACAAGACGCTCCAAGCAAAACACATATCATGTGGTGAATAAAAATATAGCTCCAAGTAAAGTTACCCATGGAAGTAGACGAAAGAGGGGATGCCTTCTAGTGCATCCCCAAGCTTTGCCTTTTTGGTGTCCTTAGATTATCTTGGGGGTGCCATGGGCATCCCCAAGCTTAGGCTCTTGCCACTCCTTGTTCCATAATCCTTTAAAATCTTTCACCCAAAACTTGAAAACTTCACAACACAAAACTCAACAGAATTCTCGTGAGCTCCGTTAGCGAAAGAAAACAAAAGACCACTTCAAGGTACTGTAATGAACTCATTATTCATTTATATTGGTGTTAAACCTATTGTATTCCAACTTCTCTATGGTTTATAAACTATTTTACTAGCCTAGATTCATCAAAATAAGCAAACAACACACGAAAAACAGAATCTGTCAAAAACAGAACAGTCTGTAGTAATCTATAACTAACGCAAACTTCTGGAACTCCCAAAAATCAGCCAAAATAGGAAGACCCAGGCAATTTTTTTGTTGATCAGCAGCAATTGGAATCACTATTTTATCACGTTCTGGTGATTTTTAACAATTATTTTCATGAACAGAAAGTTTCTGGAAATTTTTGCAAGATCAAATAACTATCATCCAAGAAGATCCTATAGGTTTAACTTGGCACAAACACTAATTAAAACGTAAAAACACATCTAACCAGAGGCTAGATCAAAGATTTATTCCTAAACAGAAGCAAAAAGCAAAAAAACTAAAAATAAAATTGGGTTGCCTCCCAACAAGCGCTATCGTTTAACGCCCCTAGCTTGGCATAAAAGCAAGGATAGATCTAGGTATTGCCATCTTTGGTAGGCAATCCATAAGTGGCTCTCATGATAGATTCATATGGAAATTTAATTTTCTTCCTAGGGAAGTGTTCCATGCCTTTATTTAGTGGAAATTGGAATATAATATTCCCTTCCTTCATATCAATAATTGCACCAATCGTTCTAAGGAAAGGTCTACCAAGAATAATATGACATGAAGGATTGCAATCTATATCAAGAACGATAAAATCTACGGGCACATAATTCCTATTTGCAACAATAAGAACATCATTAATTATTCCCATAGGTTTCTTAATAGTGGAATCCGCAAGGTGCAAGTTTAGAGAGCAATCATCAAAATCACGGAAATCTAGCAAATCGCGCAAAGTTTTGGGAATAGTGGAAACACTAGCACCCAAATCACATAAAGCATAGAACTCATGATCCTTAATCTTAATTTTAATAGTTTGTTCCCACTCATCATAAAGTTTTCTAGGGATAGAAACTTCCAACTCAAGCTTTTCTTCATAAGATTGCATCAAGGCATCAAGGATATGTTTAATAAACGCTTTATTTTGACTATAAGCATGAGGAGGATTTAGCACGGGTTGCAACAAGGAAATACAATCAATCAAAGAGAAATTTTCATAATTATATTCCTTGAAATCAAAAATAGTGGGTTTATTAGCATCTAGGGTTTTGATTTCTTTAATCCCACTCTTATCAATTTTAGCATCAAGTTCTAAAAACTCCGAATTTTTGGAACGCCTTCTAGGTAAAGGTAGATCATATTCAGTCCCATCATTATCAAGATTCATATTGCAAAAAAAAGATTTAATAGGGGACACATCAATAACTTTTAGATCTTCATCTATATTTTCATAGATATTTGAAGAACACGCTTTCATAAAGCAATCTTTCTTAGCACGCATCCTGGCGGTTCTTTCTTTGCACTCGTAAATGGAAATTCTCCTGGCTTTGAGAGACTCATTGATATCATGCTTAGGAGGAATAGATCTAAGCTTTAAAGAATCAACATAAAGAGAAATTCTATCAACGTTCCTAGCCAATTCATCAACTTTAAGCAATTTCTCCTCAAGCAAAGCATTGAAATTCTTTTGCGAATTCATAAACTCTTTAAGACTAGTCTCAAAATCAGAGGGAATCTTATTAAAATTACCATAAGAATTGTTGTAGGAATTACCATAATTATTAGAGGAATTACTAGGATAAGGCCTAGGATTGAAGTTTCCTCTATACGCGTTGTTACCAAAATTATTCCTACCAACAAAATTCACATCCATAGATTCATCCATCCAAAATTATTCTCAATCAAAGTGGACAAAGGCATATCATTAGGATCAGAAGAAACGCTCTTACTAGCAAATAATTTCATAAGTTCATCCATCTTTCCACTCAAAACATTAATTTCTTCTATCGCATGCACCTTTTTATTAGTGGATCTTTCAGTGTGCCATTGAGAATAATTAACCATAATATTGTCTAGGAGTTTAGTAGCTTCTCCTAATGTGATTTCCATAAAAGTGCCTCCCGCGGCCGAATCTAAAAGATTTCTAGAAGCAAAATTCAATCCGGCATACTTTTTTTGTATAATCATCCAAAAATTCAAACCATGAGTAGGGCAATTACGTTGCATTAATTTCATCCTCTCCCAAGCTTGTGCAACATGTTCATGATCAAGTTGCTTAAAATTCATAATATCATTTTCTAAGAGAGATGATCTTAGCGGGCGGAAAATACATCTTTGCACTTGTTCCAAGAATTAATACTATTTTTAGGCAAAGACGAAAACCGAGCTTTAGCACGATCTCTAAGCGAAAAAGGAAATAGCTTCAATTTAACAATATCATTATCAACATCTTTCTTCTTTTGCATATCACACAAATCAGCGAAGCTATTTAGATGAGTAGCGGCATCTTCACTAGGAAGGCCGACGAATTGATCTTTCATGACAAGATTCAACAAAGCAACATTGATTTCACAAGATTCAGTATCGGTGAGAGGAGCAATCAGAGTGCTAAGGAAATCATTATTGTTGGTATTGGTAAAGTCACATAATTTGGTATATCTTGAGCCATCGTGACAAGCAATCCAACACACGGGCAAACAAAAAGCAAGCGAAAAAGAGGCGAACAAAAAAGAGAGGGCGAATAAAATGGCGAGGGTGAAGTGGGGGAGAGGAAAACGAGAGGCAAATGGCAAATAATGTAATGCGTGAGATAAGGGATTGTGATAGGTACTTGGTATGTTGACTTTTGCATAGACTCCCCGGCAACGGCGCCAGAAATCTTCTTACTACCTCTTGAGCACTGCGTTGGTTTTTCCCTGAAGAGGAAAGGGTGATGCAGCAAAGTAGCGTAAGTATTTCCCTCAGTTTTTGAGAACCAAGGTATTAATCCAGTAGCAGGCTACGTGCGAGTCCCTCATACCTGCACAAAACAAATAACTCCTCACAACCAACCTGATAAGGGGTTGTCAATCCCTTCACGGTCACTTACGAGAGTGAGATCTGATAGATATGATAGGATAATATTTTTGGTATTTTTGTGATAAAGATGCAAAGTAAAATAAAAGCAAACTAAAAAGCAAAGGAAATAACTAAGTGTTGGAAGATTAATATGATGAAGATAGACCCGGGGGCCATAGGTTTCCCTAGTGGCTTCTCTCAAGAGCATAAGTATTTTACAGTGGGTGAATGAATTACTATTGAGCAGTGACAGAATTGAGCATAGTTATGAGAATATCTAGGTATGATCATGTATATAGGCATCACGTCTGAGACAAGTAGACCGACTCCTGCCTGCATCTACTACTATTACTCCACTCATCGACCGCTATCCAGCCTGCATCTAGAGTATTATGTTCATGAAAACAGAGTAACACCTTAAGCAAGATGACATGATGTAGAGGGATAAATTCATGCAATATGATAAAAACCCCATCTTGTTATCCTCGATGGCAACAATACAATACGTGCCTTGCTGCCCCTACTGCCACTGGGAAAGGACACCGCAAGATTGAACCCAAAGCTAAGCACTTCTCCTATTGCAAGAAAGATCCATCTAATAGGCCAAACCAAACTGATAATTCGAAGAGACTTGCAAAGATAACCAATCATACATAAAAGAATTCAGAGAAGATTCAAATATTGTTCATAGATAATCTTGATCATAAACCCACAATTCATCGGTCTCAACAAACACACCGCAAAGAGAAGATTACATCGAATAGATCACCACGAGAGTGGGGGAGAACATTGTATTGAGATCCAAAAAGAGAGAAGAAGCCATCTAGCTACTATCTATGGACCCGAAGGTCTGAGGTAAACTACTCACACTTCATCGGAGAGGCTACGGTGTTGATGTAGAAGCCCTCCGTGATGGATGCCCCCTCCGGCGGAGCTCCGGAACAGGTCCCAAGATGGGATCTCGTGGGTACAGAAGGTTGCGGCGGTGGAATTAGGTTTTTGGCTCCGTATCTGATCGTTTGGGGGTACGTAGGTATATATAGGAGGAAGAAGTATGTCGGTGGAGCATCGTGGGGACCACGATGGTGGAGGGCGCACCCTGGGGGGGTGGGCGCCCCCCTACCTCGTGGCCTCCTGGAAGCTTCTCTTACGTAGGGTCCAAGTCTCCTGGATCTTGTTCGTTCCAAAAATCACGTTCCCGAAGGTTTCATTCCATTTGGACTCCGTTTGATATTCTTTTTCTGCAAAACTCTGAAATAGGCAAAAAAACAGCAATTCTGGGCTGGGCCTCCGGTTAATAGGTGAGTCCCAAAAATAATATAAAAGTGAATAATAAAGCCCAATATTGTCCAAAATAGTAGATAATATAGCATGGAGCAATCAAAAATTATAGTTATGTTGGAGACGTATCAAGGCGCAGACGTGCAGCAGGGAGCCGCTCAAAGGTTTCTTTTTAGATTAAGACCCTGCGTAAACCTTTTTTACTGTATTTTGTTGCTTCACATCCTCCGGATACTCAGTATAACCAAGAAGGATGCTGACGTTATTGGCATTTCGCCACGTCAGAACATTGCACGTACCTGGACACATGGGGTTCATTATCAAGGGCATTGCTCAGCCCGGCATATGTTATAAAGACCGAATACCTTAGGGAGTGTTCAGCATCGCGAGTTTGGCCTTATATGCATCAGCTCCGAATCATGTCTTTTGTCAAATGTTGGGTTTGCCCGGCTCCCGTGTTTTTCTAGCTTACGTTCCGCTCTATCGGCTAAGGTGGCACCGGGAGAACTACTGCGATTGTGCCCTGGTTCATCCGGACGAGCACCTTAGTGGAGAAAGCGGAAAACTGACTATCATGATAAAGCGCGAGACTGGTCAACCACTAGATGACTTTACGAAATCTTGTGGATTCCTGCGCATTAACGAAGGGCCGGTTTTCCCGGTCATGTACGTACGCGCCCCGAATTTGGGTGAGTGCAGAAATACCAGGGGCTATATAGTAGCCCCGCTGTAAAACTCCTATGGTCAAGTGAAAGTGTTAAAGCAATATAGTCTGATTGCCTCGTTCACCGCGCTACCACCTCCTTAATGGACCAAGACGTTGGATCCAGTGTGAAGACGCGCTTTTGCGAACACCCCCTCATTATATGCGTGGGGGCTGAAGCCAACGACTGCAAACTTTCAGGACATATATATATATACACACACATAAACGACCGCATAGGAGGCATAATAATACTTTCAGGCAAAAGTATAAACACAGCCTTTACAATTCAAATAACATCGTCCTTACAATGGAGATACATGTCACTAGAACATGATACTCTTCGAGCACTGAGCCTCTATTAAATGAGCGCCTTCGAGAACTTCTTCAAAGTAGTGCTCGGTCGATACTCGGCCTACGGCCGAACTCTGGGTTGCAATAGCGGTGGCCTCCATCTCTGCCCAGTATGTCTTGACACGGGCAAGGGTCACCCGCGCACCCTCTATGCACGCCGACCTCTTCATAGCGTCGATATGCTGCACAGCACCAAGGAATTGTTGCACTAAGCCAAAATAACTATTCAGCCTTGGTCCTTCCGGCCGAAGATGATCCACATCGGACCTCATGGCAAGCCCGGACAACCTATGGAGCTCGGCCCACTCGGTCATTCGCTCATTCAACAGCAGCGGCCGCACCAGAACATTGCACTGCGACCAGAACAGCTTTTCCACTTCACGATTTTTTGGATCTTTGAAAAACTCGGCCACATCAGCAGCACTCGCTGCCAAATCCACGTATGCGTCCACAGAACTCCATAATTGATCGAGAAGGGCATACTTCGGATCTCCGAACTTCGTCCGCAACAAAAAGGGCTTCCCAGCCGCGATATCTCTAGCTTGACGCAGCTCCTCCTTCGCCGCTCTGATTTTAGAGCGGGCTTCCTTGGCTGCTACCATGGCCTTCTCCAGGTCCATCGCCTTCGCTCGGCTTTCCTTTTCAAGAAGCTCGTAACGATCGGCGGCATCTTTCAACTCAACGGCCATCTTGGCTATTTTATCCTTGCTTTGGCAATGCGCAGCCTGTTCGGCTCTCAGCTCTTCGACCGCCTTTAGAGCGGCCGCATCACTCTTCCTGGCTTATTCCTTGGCTCGGGCAAGTTCCGCCCAAAGGGTCTCCACGGCGGCAGCTCCATCTACAGTCGCAACATATTAAAGATACTAGCATCATGCTCCTCTTACTATGTGTTGATCACCGGAGAAATCACATACCCCGTGCCTCGTCAAGCCGCTTGTTTACAAGCACGATGTCGGCATCTGCCGCATCAAGTTGCCGCTTCAGCTCGGCAATTTCACCAGTCCGGCTAGCCACCGGACCTTCCGGCACCTGCACATGAAGGCGGCATGATTACTACCTGGGACTATGATCCTCTGTTTGCCGCCGTTTTCGACAGCAACCAGAGTCTCAGGGGCTACTATCTGCATATGGCACACCTAGCGCGTGCGGTACCATAAAAAACATATACTACTTTGCGTACCTCAAAGCCTCTCAGTAGGCTCATAAAAGCTTCATGCAGCCCGCTTTCGGCGGATGAAATCCTCTCAACCACCGTACCCATTAGCGTACGATGCACTTCTGAGATAGCCGCTTGCTCCAGAAGATCCTTCAGTGCGTCGGGTCGCGCGCCGGACGGTCCCGGCCTCTTTCTGTTGCTCTCCTTAGGAGCCAAATACTCCAAACTTCGGGTGGCCGAATGATTACCCTCTGGCCTTCGTGGATCAGGAGAAATCCTCCGTGACGACACCTCAGGGTGGCCCACCTCATGAGGCGGGGAGGCATGGGGAGGTGTTTCGGTCTCCATCATCTCCGGAAGAAGATCCCCCGAAGACGAACTCTGTCGAGAAGGGCTATGATCCGAACAACAAGATATATGCTTCGCCTATTGTCCTCAGATGTAAAGCAGGATATTTTTACTATTAAGTACTTTTGTTTACTTACAGCTCAGTGGAGGGCTGATCCCCTTGCGGCCACTGTGCGGCAAGGGTACCCTCCGAGGCAGGACCCTCTGGCGAGGATTTCTTCCCTTGTTTGGAAACCATTGTTTGCGAGTCTACAGAGGCGGTCCTCTTTCTTCCCTGGCGAGAGGGAATTTCAGATTCTTCTCCCCGGTTATCCTCCTTCGCGGAGGCGCTAATTCCCTCGGTTTGGATGAATAATGAGTGAGGCCCGCTTTCAGCCTCTTTGTTCCCCCCTTTATCTTCCCCTGAGGACGCTTGATAAGGCGCAAGCTCAAGCATTCTGGCCAGTACTGGATCTGCTGAGCCTTCGGGAAGGGGGGCCAAACAATTTGTACATCTCTTCGAGCGTCATGCCGAGGAAGTGCTGAAGAGCTCGCGGTCCTTCCGGGTTGAACTCCCACATACGGAGGGGTCGACGTTGGCAAGGCAGGACTCGACGAACTAGCATGACTTGCATTACCGTGACCAGGCTGACATCTCTCTCGAAGAGATCTCGGATGCGACTCTGCAATATCGGCACATCATTTACTGGCCCCCAGTCCAGCCCCTTGTTGATCCATGACGTCAGTTGTGGCGGGGGGGCCAACGAAAGGCAGGGGCTGTGATGTAAAACCACTCCCGTTGCCATAAACTGGACACCTCCGGGAAGGAACCCTTTGACCATGGAACATCGGCGCCTTTGCTTATTACGGCACCTCCGCACTCTGCGTGTCGCCCCTCAATCATCTTTGGCTTCACATTGAAGGTCTTGAGCCATAAGCCGAAGTGTAGGGTAATGCGGAGGAAGGCTTCACACACGACGATGAATGACGAGATGTGAAGGATGGAATCCGGGGCCAGGTCATGGAAATCCAGCCCGTAATAGAACATGAGCTCCCTAACAAAGGGATCTAGAACAATGCCTAGCCCTCGGAGGAAGTGAGAGATGAATACGACACTCCCACCGGGTTCGGGAGTGGGAATGACCTACCCTCGAGCAGGTAGCCTGTGCGAGATTTCGGTGGTCAAATACCTAGCCTCTCTTAGCTTCTTGATGTCTTCCTTTGTGACGGAGGAGGGCATCCACCGACCTTGAAGGTTGGATCTGGACATGGTTGAAGGTCCGAAGCGCCTGACCTGAGCATTGGGTGTTGAAACTCGAGGCGGGGGAAGGATTCGATTGAGTACGAGAAGAAAAAAGGACAGGTCTTGGCCTCTTTATAAAGAGGGTGAATATCAAGCGTCCTCCTCGTGGCCGTTTGGGACTTGCCTAAAATCGAGGAGTCATACCAACGGGCACGATTGGGTTACCCACATCCGTATTGATGAGAATCCCGTAATAAGGGGGACACGATCTCTGCTTCGACAAGACGTGCCAATAAAATCGCCTCGCAAAACGTGCAGTGGCAGGCTGATTGAGAAAAAGGTTCGAATAATGATCAGGCCGTGGTGTGATGTCACGTTATGAAAAGTCGTGAGAGGATTAGATTTGTGGAAATATTATTCTCTCTACGGTGGTATGTGGAACTTGTTTTGCAGAGCCGGACACTATCCTTGTGTTCAAAATCTTCTATGGAGTATTCGGTGGAGGAACCCGCCTTGTAATGCTGAAGACAATCTGCTCGCCGGACTCATCGTCATTAAAGCCTGGTTCAGGGGCTACTGAGGGAGTCCTGGATTGGGGGGTCCTCGGACAGTCGGACTATATCCTTTGGTCGGACTGTTGGACTATGAAGATACAAGATTGAAGACTTCGACCCGTGTCCGGATGGGACTCCCCTTGGCGTGGAAGGCAAGCTTGGCAATACGGATATGTAGATCTCCTCCCTTGTAACCGACTATGTGTAACCCTAGCTCCCTCCGGTGTCTATATAAACAGGAGGGTTTAGTCCGTAGGACAACAACAATCATACCATAGGCTAGCTTCTAGGCTTTAGCCTCTATGATCTCGTGGTAGATCAACTCTTGTAATACTCATATCATCAAGATCAATGAAGCAGGAAGTAGGGTATTACCTCCATCGAGAAGGCCCGAACCTGGGTAAACATTGTGTCCCCTGTCTCCTGTTACCATCCGCCTTAGATGCACAGTTCGGGACCCCCTACCCGAGATCCGCCAGTTTTGACACCGACGCCCGCCACTCCTCTCATCAGTTTCCCGCCTCTTCTCCCATCGTTTTTGCGCCACCAGTGTCAGTGCTCATTGAAGGCTAGGCGGCGACACACCGGCCATGTAAATATCGCACATAGTTTCTAAAAGCACAAATGTGTGTGATAAGACGGAGTAGGTCCCATAAGGTGACCAGCGTGAAATTCCTTAAAGGCAAGGAGGCAATTCCTATCAGCAAGGTGCGGCTTCCCATCCGCTAGTCTAGTCCAATAGAACGCAGAAGTTAAGCGTGCTTGGGCTGGAGTAGCCCAAGGATGGGTGACCTCAAGCTTCATTTAAATGCTATGACATAGTCATTATAGAGATAAAGGATCTTTGTTTTGCTAATTTGTAGACTATGTTTTTATTGATTACTTTTTGTTCTAAATAAATAAATAAATAATGATTCACTCTATAGTGACCTGTCATTGGTGACCTCAAGCTTCATTTAAATGCTATGACACGGTCATTATAGAGATAACGGATCTTTGTTTTGCTAATTTGTAGATTATGTTTTTCTTGATTATTTTTTGCTCTAAAAAATTTAAGAATGATTGACTCTATAGTGACCTATCATGGCGATTATATAAACCTTTTTCAGGTCACATGCAGGGTATAGGGGGCAGGGTGTTCTGATCGACCATGTGGCCCTTGTGCGGTTTATAGATGCTGCACATATCTATAGGCTCCCCGAGGTATATATATTATCCTTTACCGACAATGAGGGGGGCCCACACAATCTACCCCTTTGACCCAACAACGAGAAGGGTTTGACCATGATGGTTTCCTATTGCTATGTGTGCCATGTTAGAGGAAATAAAGTTTGAGCGCATGCGTTGGACGACACCCCCCCCCCCCCGCCGTCTCGAAGTTGGGAAACCGACATCGTACGTACTGAACCAGGCTTGGGGTCGGGTACGGTGTTCGGTTTGTAGAGTAGTTGGTGGCCCATCGAAGTTGTGCATTAGGTATTTAAAAACATCACACACCACTGTACCCATACATATTTTTGGGCCGCATGCAGTGTATATGGGGTTTTCTGATTGACCACGTCTCCCTTGTGAGGTTTTTTGTGATGACACACATATCTGTGGGCTCCCCGAGTGTATATATATCATCCCTTTGACCGATAATGAGGGGTATGTGTTGGCCATGAATGGATTCCTCCTAGTTCGTGTTAGGGTCGGTCACCGTCACATGTCATTCAACCAAAGCTCGAGCTCATGTGTTGTCAGGATTCCCTCCCACATGCTCAGATTGCTGGGTTCGACCTACATCGTACCCTGCGTATCTAGTCCTTAACTACCTGGCCTTCATGGTTGTTGTCTGTATCAAGAGGTAGGCACCACATCTAAATTGTACATTATTCTATACCGAAAACAAACATCATCCCTTCTGACGTACATCATTTGGGGCCGCATGTAAGAGGTGCTGGTTTTGTGGTCCCTCTCATGCATTTTATGATGGTTCAATTTATTGTCCCAAGCGATTTATCGACAACAATAGTTGTCATTTGACCAAATGATAGATTCATTGGTCTGTCTTATGGTAGATCATGGCATCATGCATGTATGACCAAAGTATCATTACGTGCATCCGCCCCGCTGACACAAAGTGGGAGGTGGTGGGTCAAGCACCCTAGCTAGCTACGGCATTATGTCATTATAGATATATCCAAGGGGGCTTTCGGGTTTGCGAGGCAGGTGCCACCAAAGTTGTGCATTGTATATTTAAACTTTTAAACATCACACCCAATATTCCTACATATACCTGGCCACTTCTAGGTGGTTCTTGACTTCTGGCCCCGCTCATCGATCTTTGACGACGCGCCCAACTCTGGGCCTGCGCGGTCAAAGTTGTGCATTGGAATTTTGAACATCAAGGACCACCCTTTTCACTCATATATATTTGGGCCAAATGTTGGTGTGGTTGTCTTCTGACCCTCTCTAATGTTTCTTTTGCTGCAAAGACTCTGATGACGCTCAATGGACATGGGTATAATGTCTTAATTGTGTGCGATGCTAGTGCACTGTGAATCACCACGACTGCGCAAGCGCGATCAAAGGTGGAGGTACTAGCTCAACCGTGTGCGATGCAAGTGCACTGTAAAATCACCACGACTGCGCAAGCGCGAGCAAAGGGTGGAGGTACTGGCTTAACCGTGTGCGAGGCAAGTGCACTGTAAAATCACCACCTGTGCAAGCTAAAGGCAGGTAGTTTATTCATAAATTAGGACGAACCGTGTGCGATAGACCAATGCTACTTCTTGAGCTTGCGTTGGTTTTTCCGTTGAAGAGGAAAGGCTGATGCAGCAAAGTAGAGCAAAGTATTTTCCTCAGTTAGAGAACCAAGGTATGAGTCCAATAGGAGATAACACACAAATCACCAATAGCTGCACAAACAATCAAACAACTTGCACCCAACGCGATAAAGGGGTTGTCAATACCTTCATGGTTACTTGCAAAAGTGAGATCTGATAGAGATAGATAAAACTAAACAAATGATGAAGTAAATATTTTTGGGTTTTTTGGTTTATAGATCGGAAAGTAAAAGATTGCAAAATAGTAGATTGGAAACTTATATGATGGAAAATAGACCCGGGGGCCATGGGTTTCACTAGAGTCTTCTCTTAAGATAGCAAATAATACGGTGGGTGAACATATTACTGTCGAACAATTGATAGAAAAGCGCAAAGTTATGACAATATCTAAGGCAATGAATATGAAATATAGGCATCACATCCATGTCAAGTAGGCTGACTCCTGCCTGCATCTACTACTATTACTCCGCACCTCGACCGACTCATGCCTGCATCTAGAGTATTAAGTTCATGAAGAACAGAGTAACACATTAAGTACGATGACATGATGTAGAGGAATAAACTCAAGCAATATGATGTAAACCCCATCTTTTCATTCTTGATGGCAAAAAATACAAGACGTGCCTTGCTGCCCCTACTATCATTGGGAAGGAACACCGCAAGATTGAACCCAAAGCTAAGCACTTCTCGCATTGCAAGAAAAACCAATCTAGTTGGCCAAACTAAACCGATAGTTCGAAGAGAACTACAAATATATCAAATCATGCATAAAAGAATTCAGAGAAGGTTCATATAATATTCATAGATAAGCTGATAAAAAATCCACAATTCATCGGGTCTCAAGAAACACACCGCAAAAGAAGATTACATTGGATAGATCTCCAAGAACATCGAGGAGAACATAGTATTGAGAATAAAAGAGAGAGAAGAAGCCATCTAGCTACTAGCTATGGTCCCGTAGGTCTGTGGTAAACTACTCACGCATCGTCGGAAGGGCAATAGAGTTGATGCAGAAGCCCTCCGTGATCGAATCCCCCTCCGGCAGGATGCTGGAAAAGGCCCCAAGATGGGATCTCACGGGAACAGAAGGTTGCGGCGGTGGAAAGTGTTGTCGTGGATGCCTCTGGTGGTTTGGGAATATATGTGAGTATATAGGAGGAAGATCTAGGTCAGGGGGTCATCGAGGGGCCCACAAGGTAGGGGGCGCCCCCTACCCCCTGGGCGCGCCCTCCACCCTTGTGGCCGCCTCGTTGATTTTCTGACTTGCACTCCAAGTCTCCTTGGTGTCTTCTTGTCCAAGAAAAATCATCACGAAGGTTTTATTCCATGTGGACTCCGTTTGGTATTCCTTTTCTGCCAAGCTCAAAAACAAGGGAAAACCAGAAACTGGCACTGGGCTCTAGGTAAAATTATAATAGCATGGAACAAAATTATAGATACGTTGGAGACGTATCAAGCATCCCCAAGCTTAATTCCTGCTCGTCCTCGAGTAGGTAAATGATAAAAATAGAATTTTTGATGTGGAATGCTACCTAACATATTTATCCATGTAAATTTCTTTATTGTGGCATGAAAGTTTAGATCCATAAGATTCGTTTAATATTGACATAAAAAATGTTACTTCAAGCATACTAACAAGACAATTAAGTCTTCTCAAAAGAAAATTGCCAAAGAAAGCTTATCCCTACAAAATCATATAGTCTGGCTATGCTCCATCTTCATCATATATAATATTCAAATCATGCACAACCCCGATAACAATCCAAGCAATTGTTTCATACTTTTTATGTTCTCAAACTTTTTCAACTTTCACGCAATACATGAGCGTGAGCCATGGACATAGCACTATAGGTGGAATAGAATATGGTGGTTGTGGAGAAGACAAAATGAAGAAGATAGTCTCACATCAACTAGGCGTATCAACGGGCTATGGAGATGCCCATCAATAGATATCAATGTGAGTGAGTAGGGAGTGCCATGCAACGGATGCACTAGAGCTATAAGTTTACGAAAGCTCAAAAAGAAACTAAGTGGGTGTGCATCCAACTCGCTTGCTCATGAAGACCTAGGGCAATTTGAGGAAGCCCATCATTGGAATATACAAGCCAAGTTTTATAATGAAAAATTCCCACTAGTATATGAAAGTGACAACATCGGAGGCTCTCTATCATGAAGATCATGGTGCTACTTTGAAGCACAAGTGTGGTAAAAGGATAGTAACATTGCCCCTTCTCTCTTTTCTCTCATTTTTTATTTTGGGCCGTCTCTTTTTTTGGCCAATTTTTGTTTTCTTTTTTATTTTTCGTACGGAGTCTCATCCCGACTTGTGCAGGAATCATAGTCTCCATCATCCTTTCCTCACATGGGACAATGCTCTAATAATGAAGAATTACAACTCGATACTTAGAACAAAATATGACTCTATATGAATGCCTCCGGCGGTGTACCGGGATGTGCAATGAATTAAGAGTGACATGTATGAAAGAATTATGAAAGGTGGCTTTGCCAAAAATACAATGTCAACTACATGATCATGCAAAGCAAGATGACAATGATGAAGCGTGTCATAATAAACGGAACGGTGGAAAGTTGCATGACAATATATCTCGGAATGGCTATGGAAATGCCATAATAGGTAGGTATGGTCACTATTTTGAGGAAGGTATATGGTGGGTGTGTGGTACCGGCGAAAGTTGCACAGTACTAGAGAGGCTAGCAATGGTGGAAGGGTGAGACTGCATATAATCCATGGACTCAACATTAGTCATAAAGAACTCACATACTTATTGCAAAAATCTATTAGTTATCGAAATGAAGTACTACGCGCATGCTCCTAGGGCGATAGACTGGTAGAAAAAGACCACTGCTCGTCCCCGACCACCTCTCATAAGGAAGACAATCAATAAATAAATCATGCTCCGACTTCATCACATAACGGTTCACCATACGTGCATGCTACGGGAATCACAAACTTTAACACAAGTATTTCTACAATCCACAATTACTCACTAGCATGACTCTAGTATAACCATCTTTATATCTCAAAACAATCATAAGGAATCAAACTACTCATTGTATTCAATGCACTTTATAAGAAAGCTTTTATTATACCCCTCTTGGATGTCTATCATATTAGGACTAAATTTATAATCAAAGCAAATTAGCATGCTGTTTAGAGACTCTCAAAATAATATAAGTGAAGCATGAGAGTTCAACAATTTCTGTAAAATAAAGCCACCGTCGTGCTCTAAAAATATATAAGTGAAGCACTAGAGCAAAATTGCCTAGCTCAAAAGATATAGGTGAAGCACATAGAGTATTCTAATAAATCACGATTCATGTGTGTCCCTCTCAAAAAGGTGTGTACAACAAGGATGATTGTGGCAAACTAAGAAGTAAAGACTCATATCATACAAGACGATCCAAGCAAAACACATATCATGTGGTGAATAAAGATATAACCTCAAGTAAAGTTACCGATAGACGAAGACGATAGAGGGGATGCCTTCCAGGGCATCCACAAGCTTAGGCTCTTGGTTGTCCTTGAACATAACCTTGTGGTGCCTTGGGCATCCCCAAGCTTAGGCTCTTGCCACTCCTTATTCCATAGTCCATGAAATCCTTACCCAAAACTTGAAATCTTCACAACACAAAACTCAACAGAAAATCTCATAAGCTCCGTTAGTATAAGAAAATAAGTCACCACTTTTGGTACTGTTGTGAATTCATTCTTTATTTATATTGGTGTAATATCTACTGTATTGCAAATTTTTCATGGTTCATACCCCCCGATACTACCCATAGATTCATGAAAATAAGCAAACAACACATAGAAAACAAAATCTGTCAAAAACAGAACAGTCTGTAGTAATCTGCAACTCTCGAATACTGCTGTAACTTCAAAAATTCTGAAAAATTAGGACAACCTGGGATTGTGTATTAATCTTGTGGAAAAAGAATCAGTATTTTATCTCGCTTTTGTTAAAAATGAGAATTGTTTCCTGAGTGCAAAAGTTTCTGTTTTTCAGCAAGATCAAATCAACTATCACTGTAAGCCATCTCAAAGGTATTACTTGGCACAAACACTAATTAAAACACAAAAACACATGTAACCAGAGGCTAGATGAATTATTTATTGAAAAATAGAACCAAAAAGCAAAGAACAAAAATAAAAGTGGGTTGCCTCCCTGCAAGCGCTATTTTTTAACGCCCTTAGCTAGGCATAAAAACACAAATAGATCTAGTTATTGTCATTTTGGTATGCAATTCATAAGTAGCTCTCATAATAGATTCATAAGGCAATTTAATTTTCTTTCTGGGAAATTTTTCCATGCCCTTTCTTAACGGAAATTGAAATCTAATGTTTCCTTCTTTCATATCAATAATTGCACCAATCGTTCTAAGGAAAGGTTTACCAAGAATAATAGGACATGTAGGATTGAATTCTATATCAAGAACAATGAAATATATGGGCACATAATTCCTATTTGCAACAATAAGGACATCATTAATCCTTCGCATAGGTTTCTTAATAGTGGAATCCGCAAGATGCAAATTTAAATAACAATCATCAAATTCACGGAAACCTAAGACGTAACATAAAGTTTTTGGAATCTTGGGAACACTAGCACCCAAATCACACAAAGCATGGCACTCATAATCTTTAATATTAATCTTAATAGTAGGTTCCCACTAATCATAAAGTTTTCTAGGGATAGAAACTTCCAATTCAAGCTTTTCTTCAAAAGATTGCATCATAGCATCGACGATATGCTTAGTAAGAGCTTTGTTTTGATTATAAGCATGAGGAGAATTCAACATGGATTGCAAAAAGGAAATACAATATATTAAAGAACAATTATCATAATTAAATTCCTTGAAATCCAAAAGAGTGGGTTCATTGATACTTAAAGTTTTGACCTCTCCGATCCCACTTTTATTAATTTTTGCATCAAGATATAAAAACTCCGAATCATTGGGACACCTTTTAAATAAAGTTGACTCATCTCCACTCCCATCTTTATCAAGATTTATATTTTAAAACAAATATTCAATAGGAGTCGAATCAATCACTTTAAGATCGTCATCTTTATTTTCACAAAAACTAGAAGAACAAGCTTTTACAAACCAACCTCGTTTAGCATGCATCTTAGCGGTTCTTTCTTTGCACTCATCAATGGAGATTCTCATAGCCTTTAGAGATTCATTGATATCATGCTTAGGTTTAATAGATCTAATTTTCAAAGAATCAACATCAAGAGAAATTCTATCCATGTTCCTAGCCAAATCATCAATCTTAAGCAATATTTCTTCAACCAAAGCATTCAAATTCTTTCGCAAACTCATAAATTATTTAACACTATTCTCAAAATAAAAGGGCATCTTATTATAATTTCCATAAGAATTGTTGTAGGAACTACCAAAATTATTAGAGGAATTACTAGGTAACAGCCTAGGATTAAAATTACCTCTATACGCGTTATTACCAAAATAGTTCCTACCAACAAAATTCACATACATAGATTCATTATTATTTTCAATCAAATTAGACAAAGGCATATCATTATGATCAATAGAACAAATCTTGCTAGCAAATAATTTCATAAGTTCATCCATCTTTCCACTCAAAACATTAATCTCTTCGATCGCATGCACTTTTTTACTAGAGGAAGATCTTTCGGTATGCCATTGAGAATAATTAACCATAATATTATCTAGGAGTTTAGTAGCTTCTACTAAAGTAATTTCCATAAAAGTACTTCCCGCGTCTGAATCTAAAAGATTTCTAGAAGAAAAATTCAATCCGGCTTAAAAAATTGTATAATCATCCACAAATTCAAACCATGAGTAGGGCAATTTTGTATCATCAATTCATCCTTTCCCAAGATTGTGCAACATGTTCATGATCAAGTTGCTTAAAATTCATAATATCATTCCTAAGATAGATGATCTTAGCGGGAGGAAAATAGTTGGAAATGAAATCATCTTTACACTTATTCCATGAATCAATACTAGTTTTACGCAAAGATGAAAACCAAGTTTTAGCACAATCTCGAAGTGAGAACGGAAATAGCTTCAATTTAACAATATCATTATCCACATATTTTTCTTTTGCATATCACACAACTCAAAGAAATTATTCAGATGGGATGCGGCATCTTCACTAGGAAGGCCGGAAAATTGATTTTTCATAACAAGATTCTGCAAAGCGGCATTAATTTCATAAGATGCCGCACAAGTGGCGGGAGCAATCCGAGTGCTAATGAAATCATTGTTATTAGTGTTGGAAAAATCACATAATTTGGTACTCTCTTGAGCCATCGTGACAAAGCAAGCAATCCAACTCACGAGCACACAAAAAGCAAACGAGGAAGACAAACGGACGAGGGGCGAAGAAAAACGCAAATCTTTTCGAAAATCGTTTTAGAAGTGGGGGAGAGGAAAATGAGAGGCAAATGGCTAATAATGTCATATAAGAGATGAGAGTTTTATGATGGGTACTTTGTATGCCTTGACTTGGCGTAGATCTCCCCGGGAATGGTGCCAGAAATTCTTCCTGCTACTCTTGAGCTTGCATTGGTTTTTCCTTTAAAGAGAAAAGGGTGATGCAGCAAAGTAGAGATAAGTATTTCCCTCAGTTAGAGAACCAAGGTATCTATACAGTAGCAGACAACGCACAAATCACCATTACCTGCACAAACAATCAAACCACTTGCACCCAACGCGATAAAGGGGTTGCCAATCCCTTCACGGTTACTTGCAAAAGTGAGATCTGACAGAGATAGATAAAACTAAACAAATGATAAAGTAAATATTTCTGGGTTTTTTGGTTTATAGATCGGAAAGTAAAACATTGCAAAATAGTAGATCGGAAACTTATATGATGGAAAATAGACCCGGGGGCCATAGGTTTCACTAGAGGCTTCTCTCAAGATAGCAAATAATACGGTGGGTGAACAAATTACTATCGAGTAATTGATAGAAAAGCGCAAAGTTATGACGATATCTAAGGGAATGGTTATGAAATATAGGCATCACATCCGTGTCAAGTAGGCCGACTCCTGCCTGCGTCTACTAGTATTACTCCACACATCGACCGACTCCAGCCGACATCTAGAGTATTAAGTTCATGAAGAACAGAGTAACGCATTAAGTAAGATGACATGATGTAGAGGAATAAACTCAAGAGATATGATGGAAATCCCATCTTTTTATCCTCGATGGCAACAATCCAATATGTGCCTTGCTGCCCCTACTGTCACTGGGAAAGGACACCACAATATGAACCCAAAGCTAAACACTTCTCCCATTGCAAGAAAAACCAATCTAGTTGGCCAAACTAAACCGTAGTTTGAAGAGAATTACAAAGATATGAAATCATACATAAAATAATTCAGAGAAGACTCAAATAATATTCATAGATACGCTGATCATAAATCCACAATTCATCGGATCTTGACAAACACACCACAAAAGAAGATTACATCAGATAGATCTCGAAGAACATCGAGGACAACATGGTATTGAGAATCAAAGAGAGAGAAGAAGCCATCTAGATACTAGCTATGGACCCTCCGTGGTCGAATCCGGCAGGACGCAGGAAAAGGCCCAAAGATGGGATCTCACGGGAACAGAAGGTTGCGGCGGTGGAAAAGTGTTTTCGTGGATGCCTCTGGTGGTTTGGGAATATATGTGAATATATAGGAGGAAGATCTAGGTCAGGGGGTCACCAAGGGGTCCACAAGGTAGGTAACGCCCACGATGCGGCTATATCTCCCACGTGTCGAGGCACGACTTAGAGGCATAACCGCATTGTGGTTTTGTCGCAAGAAGGGTCATCTTCACACAATCCCATGTAATGAACAAGAATGGGATAACGAGAGTTGGCTTACAATCGCCACTTCACACAATACATAAATATATATCATACAACATCCAAAATACACACATAGACCGACTACAGTCAAGATCCAAATGAAAATAAGACAACCCCAAATGCTAGATCCCCGATCGACCCAACTGGGCTCCACTACTGATCATCAGGAAAAGACACACAGTAACGACCACGTTCCTCGTCGAACTCCCACTTGAGGTCGATCCCATCATCTGCAATGGCATCGTCGGCACCTGCAACTGTTTTGGTAGAATATGTGAGTCACGAGGACTCAGCAATCTCACACCCACGAGATCAAGACTATTTAAGCTTATAGGAAAGGGTGGTGTAATGAGATGGAGCTGCAGCAGGCACTAAGCAGATATGGTGGCTAACATACGCAAGAGAGAGCGAGAAGAGAAGCAACGGAACGGTCGTCAACTAGTAATGACCAACAAGTGATCCTGAGCTCCTACTTACGTCATTCATAACTCAAACCGTGTTCAATTCCTAGACTCCGCCGAGAAGAGACCATCACGGCTACACACACAGTTGATGTATTTTAATTGGGTCAAGTGACAAGTTCTCTACAACCGGACATTAACAAATTCCCATCTGCCTCATAACCGCGGGCACGACTTTCGAAAGATAATACCCTGCAGGGGTGTCCCAACTTAGCCCATCATAAGCTCTCACGGTCAACGAAGGATAAACCTTCTCCCAGGAAGACCCGATCAGTCTCGGAATCCCGGTTTACAAGACATTTCGATAATGGTAAAACAAGACCAGCAAAGCCGCCCGAATGTGCCGACAAATCCCGATAGGAGCTGCACATATCTCGTTCTCAGGGCACACCGGATGAGCAGTCCGTACAACTAAAACCAATCCTCGAGTTTCCCCAAGGTGGCGCTGCAAAGGGCTCTAGTTTGGACCAACACTCAGAGGAACACTGGCCCGGGGGTTTAAAATAAAGATGACCCTCGGGCTCTAGAAAACCCGGGGGAAAAAGGCTTAGGTGGCAAATGGTAAAACCAAGGTTGGGCCTTGCTGGAGGAGTTTTATTCAAGGTGAACTGTCAAGGGGGTCCCATAAATCACCCGACCGCGTAAGGAACGCAAACTCAAGGAACATAATACCGGTATGACAGAAACTAGGGCGGCAAGAGTGGAACAAAACACCAGGCATAAGGCCGAGCCTTCCACCCTTTACCAAATATATAGATGCATTAATTAAATAAGAGATATTGTGATATCCCAACATAACCATGTTCCGACATGGAACAAACTTCAACTTCACCTGCAACTAGCAACGCTATAAGAAGGGCTGAGCGAAAGCGGTAACATAGCCAAACAACGGTTTGCTAGGAAAGGATGGTTAGAGGCTGACATGGCAATATGGGAGGCATGATATAGCAAGTGGTACGTAGCACAACATGGCAATAGAACGAACAACTAGCAAAGCAAAGATAGAAGTGATTTCTAGGGGTGGTCATCTTGCCTACAAGGTTCTCAGAGTTGTCGAAAGCTTGATCCTCGTAAGCGTACTCAACAGGTTCCTCGTTCACGAACTCGTCTCCCGGCTCTACCCAAGACAAGAACACAAGCAACGGAACCACAATCAATCACGAGAAATGCACAAGCAACATGATGCAAAACATGTATGACATGCGAGATATGATATGCGATGCATATGCGTGCTCCGGAAGGAAAATGATGAACAAGGCAGTAACTTGACAAACCAAGCATGCCACTGGAAATATGAGATGATTTCGGTTGAAATCGATATAAAGATCACCGGAAACGGATGCACGGTTTGCAAATGGCAAGCAAAACAAGAATGACACGAATCTGCGATCAACAGCATGATAGCACTTAAAATACATCAAGAAACTATGCTACAGCACTCCAACATAGCAAAAAAGCATATGGCAGTAATCTACAGGAGATTTTTGACAAAAGATGAACATTGAGCTACGGCTAGATCACAACATAACAAGCTCAAACAAGCATGGCAAAAGTGCAAAATATAACAGGTTCACAGACTTAGTGAAATTACTGGACATGGCAGAAAACAGCATCAGGTAGCAATGTTCAGAGCACGAAAACAACATGCTACAGGAACTTAACATGGAAAAACAAGGCATGCAAGTGTTCTACTAGATGCATATGACAAAAGTCCCTTACTGACCATAAGGGAAAAAGGACCAGAAGATATGATGGCAACCATGTAAACATAGCAAGTTTCGTTAACAGGTTTCAGACTTAGCAGAAAAACAGAGCATGGCAGAAACAATAATATGAGGGCATCTTGGTGAGCTTGATGCACTCACCACAAAGCAATGCATGACAAAAACAGCATACCTACAGCAATATGGAATGTTTATGAAGCTATCCATGGCAAGAACAAATACATAGCATGTATGGATCAACTACAACAAGCTTGGCAATATAGCATATCATGTTAAGAATCTGCCAGAAATATTTTATAGCAAAAGTAGAGTAAGATTGAGTCATGCTATGGCACTCCATAATTGCAAACAAGGGGAGGAATGGATCAATTACAACTATATATAGAAATCATCCTTACTGAACATGTCCAAATATGCATGGATCTCTCTGTAGCATCAAGTTTACATGGCAACAAAATAACAGCAGACAAAGACTTAGAAAAACTACCAAGTACCTGAAATCAGAAACATTACGGAGCCTAGTTTGCATGCTTGTTCTAGTTACCACAGAGATCACAAAAATACATGGAATACACCACTGGAAAGATGGCATGGCATACAACAAAACACATGTAGAGTTCATGCCCATAAGATGCACAGATTAAATGATACAAAAATGACAAATCTCCAAGTTCTCCTAAGAACCAGTAGATAACAGCAACTAGCACTCTTGCAACAGAGATTTGGGCATCAAGATGGCCTCTAATGAACATGGTGCAATTGAACAAAATGTAGAGCATCACGAGCTCAACCAGATCGGATCGGGGCCGGGGCCGAGCTTCGACGGGGCGCTGGCCGGAGATGGCGGCCGGCGACGGAGGAAGGAGAGGAGGCGGCGGGGCGCGACGAGGAGGAAG